>NC_050578.1:223118952-223301452 GCF_011100635.1 Trichosurus vulpecula | reverse complement strand
AACCATGCCTGGGGTAAGGACTGTGAAATGCCCCCAAATTAACCTTTTAAGGCGGGCCACTTGTTCCTATGGACATCAGTGTGGTTTGAAGAATAGCTCATCTGGGATGTGACAGCCAGGCTTTTGTTCTGTTTTGTTTGGTTTTTATGGGAGACAATGGAAGTATATTCTCTGGTAGCTTCCTATTTTTTACAAATTCTTCTTGCTAGCTAGATGCTGCATCCTATTGTTTCTGCACAACTTAAAGACCATGAATGCCATGTCTCAAAATTTAGCACCCTGGGACAAAGTCCCCAAGGTCCTGCCCTAGTTACAGCTGCCCTTATACCTTTTTGTTCACAACAAGTTCTCTACCCCTGGGGTGGCTTCTCCTCCTATTCCCATCTCCTCCTGTTGCAACAGCACCCTCGTTTCAAGGCCCTGCTCGGATGACACCCCCTCCTTAGGGTCTTCCCTGCCCCCTCCAAAAAACAACTGGTGAAAGCGATCTCTTTCTTGTTGAGCTCTCCCCCCTCACATCATAGCTGTTGCTGCAGTTGTCCTTCCCAAATTAGAATGGAAGCGCCTTGAGAACAGGACTTGTGCCATGTCTATCTTTGTTCCTCCAAGGCCTGACACAAGGCAGTTGCTTAATAAATGTTGAATTGAAATCAACCAGATATTTCCTAAGCAGCAAAGATGTGCCTGGCATTGTAACCAAATACTGCCCTGTTCTGCCATCTTAGGAGGGGGCTGCCTTCTGAAAAGTTCCTGAAGTATCTCCTATGATCCTAAGCAGCAACATCTCTCCGGTCTTCTGCCATTGGCTGCTGGGTTGGTACCTGGGCACCTTCCAGTCGTTTTGTCTGATTCTGATGCTGCTGAGAAACGTTTCAGGCCACAGAAGCGCTGCTGTGGTTTAAAGGGCATGAGGGAGGGCCAGGTTCTCCCCCCCTTAGGCTAAAGGAGGAATTCTGCTTGGGGCCCGAGACAGGAGCAAGTATTGTGTTACACTGAAAAGAACAAATTAATCTTCTCTGACTGGTGGGAGGGTTTTGGCCAAAGCAGAGGCTAACAGGAAAACCAGCCAGGTCTCTGTGATGATGACACAGTCAATAACCAAGCAACGTTGCTCCCTAAATGCCCAACCAAATCGTAAATTCTACTTGGTCCCTGGGGAGCCAGTCCTACTGATTTGCTGATGTGGGTACAAGCAAACCCGAAAGGACCTGGATCTTGTGACTAAGTTTGAGATGCGGGCCTGGTCTGCAAGGCAGGGAGGCAGGCCTTCTTTCCCATTGCTTGCTCTCAAAAGATTTCAGCATTAGGCTGAGCAAGCCAGCACCCTGGACTGAGTAGAGATGGGCATGCTGCTACAGACCACTAGCCTGGTTCCTAAAGATGGGCTTTGCTTAGTCCAGCCATCCTTTATTCACAGCCAGAATCACTTTTGCACATTTTTCTTGGGAGAAAAAGTAGAATTCTCTGCCCTTGGAAAGAGGTGGGAACGCTTCATTAAAACACCTCCAAAGGACACAAAATGCACCAGCAAAGTACCCTTGAAGATAGAACTCTATAGGGAAGCCCCAGCTGTGGTTTTTATCATCCCCCACAACTTTCCTCCACCCACCATTCACCCCACAAGGCAGTCAAGAGGGACGGGCTTGAACACCCTCAGTTCAAGATCCAGCTAAAGGCTCCCAAGAAAGTCAGTCCTAGCCTACCAGTCACACGTGACTTGAAATATTTTAGGAGCAGCAAGCAAAGACCAGAGGCACCATAGCAGCAACTCACCCTCTGCATCTTCAGGCCGGGTCAGATCAATGACTCCTGGGCCCAGTTTCCCATCTTCATTTGATTTCCCCGTTAACTGGGGACCCAGATTCTCAAAGTGTGTTCTCTCCTAGAAGAAAAAAGAAAACCCATTAAGCTCATGGCAGTCTTAGGAACAGTCATATTTTCTCCCACTTTTGTTCTTTTCATGTTGAATAGGTGAAAAGCACAGATTTTGAAACACCGGCTATGGCTAACTCCTACTATAGAAAGCTTGGGATCTGGCGCAGACACTTCCAGCCAGTTCGGCACATGGGCCATATTAAGGACAGCTCAGGTAATGGCCAGAAACCACAGCCAGGAACCCTGTGGGCTCTAGCCTGTACTGCTTCTCCCTCTGTTGGCTTTTCCCCCTTCAACGAAAAGGAATCCAATCAGCCTCTTCCAGCCTCAAACGCAGAACTTGAAAGAGCAATTCCTATTAAAACACACTGCGAAGTTTAATGGGAGAGGCATTTTTTGCCATTTAGAGATCACAGTTTGCATTTGTACTCCTGAGGAAATACAAGTCTGAATTTTATGCAAGAGGCTTTCAAAGACAAATATTTCAAAGGAGGAACAGCAGATGACAGCGTCGTCGGTACTATTATTTTGCCTAGGAGTTTGAACTGAGCCTCTACGGGAAGTGAATAAGAGACCACTGCTCCTAGCAAAGCAGGGGGCCCGGGAGAGTTCAGACCTGCATGGGACCCGCCAGTGTGGGAGGAAAAAGGAAAGAAAGGCAGTTTACTTGCTAACCCAGTTCTTCAAAGAATTCAGGGCCTAGGATGCTCCAAGGGGCCAAGCAGGAGGGGACTCGTCGTGGCAGCGGCCCTCCCTGTGTATCAGTGGCAGAGTGTTCAGTGGTTATTACTAATTTAGTGTTTTTGTTTGCAAGAGCTGAAGAAGTCCTGTTTCCCCCAATGCCCCCACCCCCCAAGCCTTGTTGCTTCTTCAGACTAAAACTTGGCATTAGGTTGTACTTGTGAATGAACGAAACCTTGCGGTGCATTACTATGAAACAATATTAAATGTCACATCAGCTTGAATTGAGACACATGAAATACCAGCTCCCGTCTCCACACCGGCCCAGCCTCTGCATGCTCTTCCTAATGTATTATGCAGCCCCGGAGTGCGGATTGCTGTTCAGTCTATTGTTCAGTGACCTAGTTCCGTACTCAGCCATGCTAGGCATTCGATGGAAACGCTCTGAGTTTTCTCTTCATCGAGATGTTTAGAAACTTGGAAATATCCTTAAAGAGCAAACATACAATTACTTGATAGCTGCTGTGCCTCATTTGTACAGTCTCAATACGTTTGTGCTTTCTAATATGATTATTTTTTGAATATCATTATATTTCTATAATTAATTCCCATCAGTCAAATTGTGCAGGAAGCTTTCCCCGTTCCCCTCAGCACAGAATATGTTTAAATTGGCACTGAAGGAAGACACAGCACAAACCTGGCTCTATAAGCCCTCGTTTGCTGGAGAATTTCTAGGCGGTAAAGTTGTCCGAGGAGTGTTTTGGTTGGGGAACAGCGGCCACAGGAAAAAATGATAATCCTTCATTTTTCCAACTAGGGAGAAGGCTAAGGAGGAAGACTAAGGCAGACATGGGACAGCTTTCCTAGATATGACATCTGGAAAAAAGGCGAATGAGACCAAGAGTACAATTCTAAGTATGATCTGGTGATATCTTCTTTCGTAAAAATGCATCGGTGCATGGGTGTGCTAAGTGTGCAAGGCCTACTGGCCCGATACAAAATAAAGTGACACATACTAAATGAAAACAGCCAAACGTTATATATAAGTCATGGTGACAGTCATTTCTAATATCTCAATGTTCAGGTGCCAAGGCTTAGATTTGCAGGAGGAGAAAGGAAAAATAAAAAATAAAGCAACCATAAGCACAAGGAAAGGAAAATATTCAACCTTTTTATCACATTGTTTCTCATTGCAAACATTTGCATTTGAATGCTTTCTCCCACGTTAAATGCAAAAGGGGGTCTGCCGTGACACCTGCAATCTTCTTGGCAGAACAACCTTTGCCTGTTTTTGCAAGGGGGGAGAACAACTTTCTACTCTGTGCTACCTATCAATATGCATATTTCAAGGATCTTTCCAAGTCAGTCATTCTCTTTGATTTTACGGGGAAATATTCTGTTAAAAAATAAAATAAAATAAGTTCCTGAAAGAATATCAATATTTTGACAAGGAAGGAGAAGAGGGAAAATTATATGCCATGGGGTATAAAATCTGAAGACAACAAAGCTTACAGGATAATATCTTTGCTTAAAAAAAAAGGAATATTCTCACAATTCAGTTCTATGAGCCTGTTTTTAATCATAACAACAAAAAAAAAACATTTGAAGTCACCATTCACCAACATGAGCACACGTATGTACACACATGTTTCCACATACATTCAAAAAGCTCTTGAAATCATTCATTTCTCTCACTTTATTCAAAACAAATTCTTTTGCAGTGAACCTTTCTCATAAAATATCAATATTTTGGCCAAAGAAAAAAATAACCCACAAAGCACTCATTCACTATGGGAAAAAATAAATCACAGATGAGATGGTTTTGACCAGTGTACAGCGTTTCATATTTTTCAACATTAATGCTATCCTTCTTGCCTCTGAGCCTTCAGAAAGAGACTGTAGAGCTCTGCCCTGACAGAGAAGCTTCCCTCAGCTCCCCCAAAAAAAGACATCCATTCGGCCTCGCTTCAAAGAACAGTGGAGAATATTTCTTTGCCAGACACACCACTGTAAATAGTAGAGTGCCCGGTCACTGGAAGACAATATGTATCTGACTCTGGGCAGCTGAGCTAAGCCAAACTTGCCCTGGTGGAGTTGGACACCAAGACTCATAAATAGTGGACATGGCCACATATGCAGAAAGATTTCCATTCCATAACATGTCAACTTTGGGATCGGCATATTGAGGAGAAGTCTGCCAACAGGAGAACATGTAGATTATGTGTGGAAAAATGTTTGCTAACCCCCATTTTCTTCCCACCCTGGAAGCTCTCATCGGGCTACGACGTTCGTAGACAATTTGAAAATGGCGATGATGTTTCATTGATAATTTCATCCTGTCCCTCCCCCCCCCCACCACCCCCAGGAAAAACACCCAGGCTTCTGCCTGGCAGCGGGAATGTTCATTTTTACGTGCTGGGCCGTGATTAGACACTTATTTATGCATTGTCAGTCACAAACATGCAGGCAACATAAAAGTTATGGAAAAAAATTAAAGTCAGCTCTGCTGTGTTGGTAGGCCTGTTGGCTCTCTAAGTGCTTTGAAATTGTGATGTATGAGGTAGATGTTGCATATTAAATAAAGATATTTAAATGATAAAGCCCCCTTTAGTGAGAGCTGATGAATGTTAAACGTTACAGGCCACAAGCCAGTTGCATCCATCATCTTCACAGATTATTCCAGCCAATGCTGGGCCGGCTCAGTGATGACAGATAGACTGCTACATTATTATCCCTGATTTCTAGAGTCACTGAACAAACCGTCCAACCCCTTGGGCATTATTTTTAACTTTGCATGAAATTAGCAACTTTTCCCCTCACTATCACGGCAGGGACGGCTTCTGATCAATTTGATCTCTGCATCCAGGCACAGGGGAAGCCTAGATTTGGGACAGTTGGAAGAATCGGGGTGGTTTTCTCCTACAAACGCAGGCAACTTCCTGTGACTGGCAACAAATGTAAAATTGTGATCTTGGGGAAAGAAGAGCCGTGAACCAGTAAGCACACAATAATGGCTTTTCTTTGCACTTAGATAAAAGCTGAATTTTTGATGCACACAGTATATTTTAATAAAATTTTATATACTATGTTTTATACACTTATTGGCTATTCCATAATAATGTGTGTGCTAACAGTAAAATTGCTCTTAAATTTATGTGTGTTATTTATATGTTCCCACGTAACAATGCTTTTTGTTGTAAAAAAATATTCTGTTTATTAATGTAACTTTACAGCCCCTGCATCTGAGATCCGTGGTAAATTAATGACATTTTTATTATTTTATAGAGTCATTAAATTTTTACTGATCACTCCATCAAACCAAGGCAATAAAGACTATAATGTAAACTGGGACACTTAGATCAAGGGAGCAGGAAGACATTCCATATAGGCTGAAGCAAACGGCTGGCTATAAATGATATTTATATCATCTTTAAGCATGGGAGAATACTTGGATAAGTTTGGCAAAACTGTTTCAGGAGTAGAGTGGATGCTGTGCTTAAATAACAGTTTACTTTCCAGCAAGACAGGCTTTTTTCAAACCATATGCAAGAAGATGACTGATTGCAGCCATCTTCCAAAGAACAATAAATGGAATGGAATCATCCACTGGGCACCCCTCCCTTCTGGATTACCCAGTGCGATCGGGCTGTACCCGGGCTTCAAATGATTTCCGCATGCTCCCCTTCTCCGCGTCGGAAACTGACACTGAAGATTGAGATGGAAAATGTCAGACACCTTAAATGTACTTTAAAAAAATTTTAATAGCTCTTACAAACAAATCTATTTCATTTTAGCCCAGGTAGTTGGACAATGATGTAATTGTCCTCAGTTTCAGAGGCAGTTAGCAACTTTATTTTTCTTCCCAAAAAGACAGTTTCCAAATATTGACTTAATACAGGTCATTCACAGAAGCCACAGAACAAATGCCCAAGGGGCCAAAGGGGCAGTTTATATACACACAAAAATGTACATACATCAATGTATATCTACATATGCTACCGACAATATTCTAGTTACAATGGGTACAAATAATTGTCACGTTGTCTTCACATTTAAATTATATTATAATTAGGTTACTCTACACTAACTGTCTTAAATAAACCCATATGTGGGTCATTAGTTAATTGCCATCTATATTCTGTTTATATAGAGGAGACAGTAAACAAAAACGGCTGGTTTCTGGTACTCTCAAACTTAAAATGTGCAATGTGCTTTGTGAGATTTGTGTAGGCTTTTTATTTAAATTCATGTGAATCTGGGGTTAAGCTCCAAAATTTAACTGTAAGATTTAACACATCTGCAAATCAGAAGGGAAGTTTCCATAATCATACAACACGAGAGCTAGGGGACTCTTTGGATGTCATCCAACTCTCCCATTTTACAGATGGGGAAATGTGAGGCCTATAGAAAGGAAAGAACTTGCCCAAAGTCACAGAGCAACCCATGGTGTCAGCAGAAATGGGAAGAAAGATTCTAAGAGAACTTTCGAAAGAAGGACTGATGGGACTTGATGACTAACTAAATAAAGGGGGTGGAAGGAAAAAAAGGCTACAAAGATCCCTTAAAGGCACGGTACAAGAGAATGATAGGATGCTAGGAGCAGAAAGATCCTACCCATTGTATCCTTCCATTTTGCAGAGGAAGATAATGAGGCCCAAAGATGGGATGTGAATCACCCAAGATCCCACAGGTGGAAAGCAGAAGGTCCAGGTCTAGAATCCAGGTTGTCCGATGCCCCAGTTTCATGTTCTGTCCACTTGACTGCACTTTTCACTTCCCCTCCTAGGCCATCATCCTTATTCTGGAATGGTCTCTTCCCACCATATAACTCCTTCAAGGCCAAGACCATCAATGACTTCCTCCATGAAGCTTCCAGACCACTCCAGCCCACATCGACTTTTCCTTTCTCTGACTTTTCATAGCAATTTATGATATGCATTATACCATTGAGCCATTAAATTTATACTATCTCATGGTGTTCATTATGATTATAATTGTATTTCTCCAACTAAATGACAATCTCCCTGAGGGCAACAACAATGTCTCCTTGTATGTATTCAGCAGCTCCCAAGGTATGTCCTTTAGGGCTAACTGCACAGTAGGTACAAAACAAATAGATGTTTCTGAGATCTTCTGATAAAAGACCCAGGTCTGTGGCATTGTATGTGTGGGTATCTGAGAGGTCAACATGGCAGAGCAGATGGAGGACCATCCTCAAAGGCAACATGATACATGTCAATCTTGCTACTGACAAATGCGGCATTGACCCTAGGAAAGTTATTCAACCTGTTGGTGCCCAAGCAGTGCTCTAAAATGGAGGTGCAGTATGGAGAATTAGCTAGAGTCCTTGACTTAGAGACAGAAAGACCCAAGTTCAAACCCCAACTCTGACACTCATCCTCTAAGCTCTCACAAGATCATTCAACCACTCCAAGACTCAGTCTCTTATATAAACTGAAAAGGTTGTACTAGATAGCATCAAAGGCATTTTCTAGATAGCTCTGTGATTTGTGTGATTAGTGAGAAGTTCCATGCCAGAGAATTCCCTGCCCTGATGAAGTCACAGATCTGGACAAATGGATACAGGCAAAGACAGAGATACAGTCACAGACACAGATACAGTCATAGACATAGACACAGACACGGACACAGACATAGTCACAGACACATACATAGACATAGACACAGAAACAGACATAGATACAGACACAGACATAGACACAGTCACAGACACAGACATAGACACAAACACAGACATAGATATAGACACAGACATAGATACAGACACAGACACAGACATGGTCACAGACACAGACATAGACACAGACACAGACATAGATATAGACACAGACGTAGACACAGACATGACACAGACATAGAAGCAGACACAGACACAGACTAGCACAAGTCACCAGGCTTCTCTGTACCTTGGTTTCCCTCCTCATCAATGTGGTCCAGTGAGCGCAAGCTCTGGAGTCAGAAGACCTAAATTCAAATGTCACACTACGTGTGTGATCTAAGGTAATTCATTTTGCACCACTGGTGCCCAAGCAGTGCTCTAAAATGGAGGTCCACCATGGAGAAGTAGCTAGAGTCTTTGACTTAGAGGTTATCTGGGTATCAGTGTCCAACTCAGTCAAAAGGAGAGAGTTGAACTAGTTCTTTACCTGGAATCCATAAATGTGTTGTTGTTGTTATTGTTGTTGATTTTTTAAAATATATTTTGATGGTTATATTTCAATGTACTTAGTATTTTATCTTATGCATTTTGATATAATTCTCAGAAGGGGTCCACAGGCTAGATGATTTCCAGAAAGGTCCATGGCACAAGCAAAAGCTAGGAACCCCTGGACTAGATGGAGTACCCTCCTAGCTTTGAATCTATGATTCTATGGATCCTGGCATCTGCAAGGCATAGAGTTAGGACTGGGATAGTGTTGGAGATAAGGACAAGGACTGTCCCTGCGATTTCGGTGGCATAAGTAACTCCCTGGATGAGGAAACTCCTTCTACCAAGGCATGTTGGCACTTTCTCCCCAACACATAGTCCTAAAAGAGTTGCCCAGAAGAATGAGAGCTTCAGATGTGCCCAGGGTCTCCTGCCCAGTGTTTGCCAGAGTCAAAACTTAAACCAATCTCTCCCTGGTCCTAAGTCTAGTTCTCTCTCTACTACAATTCTGCTTCTTACCATGATCTAGGCAATGGGCATAATAATGCTTCTGCTGCTCACCTTGCAAAGATATTGTAAAGAAATCACTTTGGGCCCTAATTCACTCCAAGGGGTGAATAACCAAGCATCACTAAATCTAGAACCACAGAACTAGAAGAGGTTTTGGAGAATATGTAGTACAGACCTTAATTACTTCATAGATGAGAAAATAAGAACCAGGAATAAAAGCCAGGTCCAGTATTCTTTTATCTCCTCTAGAATCACAGGACACTTTCCTCCTGAGAACTAAGAAAAGTCCTGAGCATGATCAGACAACTGCCTTCCCCAGCATGTAACTGCTGCTCTGTGCTGACCCCCTGTGTACACGGGACAAACACCTTGCCCTTCGCCCAGTTTGAGTTGAGACTTGAGGGAGCCTCATAAAAGATGAAGGCAAGTAACATTTCTTGAATATTGTTCTGGAGAATCATACCAGAGACCTGATAAACAAACAAACCAACCAAAAATAAAACCCCTAGCATAGCTCCCCATGGTATTCTAACAGAGCCTGGCACAAAAGGGCTGCCAGACCCTTCTTATAATACTGGAACTGAACAATAAATGTGGCAAAGCCCTTTCCTCACAACAGATCCATAAGGTAGGTAATGCAAATATGAGTGGCACATAAAATGGCCCCATTTTGGAGACAAAGAAACTGATTGATTTGCCCATGAAAACATAGCTAATTATTGCTAAGTGACTGAGGTAGGAATTAAACTCAGATGTCCTGCCTCCAAACATATCACCACTAAGTGCCGCTCAGGTCTCCATAGTTTCCTCCTTACCATGGGTGCATAGGTTGCCCATAAGCAGTGCTTCCTCTCCTACCTCCATATCTTCATAGAAGCTGTCCCACATGTTTGAAGGGCTATCCTTCCTTACCTCCGCTTCTTGGAACCTGTAGCTGACTTCAAGTCTCAGCTTCAGTGTTTCCTCCTCTATGGGGCCTTTTCTGATTCCCGGGGGGTCTTAAGGCCCTCTCTTTTCCAAAGTCACCTTACATATATTTTGTATTTATATACACGCACGTATTGTTTGTCCCCAAGAATGCAAGTTTATTGAGACTAATAGCAGTTTCATTTTTATCTTTAATATTTCCAGTGCCAACCACAGGCCTGGCACATAGTAGGGGCATTAACTGAATTTTTTTGATCCATTAGTTGTATCCATTTGGGATTTTCTTGGCAAAGTTATTAAAGCAGCTTGCCATTTCCTTCTCCAGTTCATTTTACACATGAGGAAAGTGAGGCAAACAGGGCTAAATGATTTGTCCAGGGTCACACGGGTAGTAAGTGTCTGAGGTCACATTTGAACTCAGGTCATCTTGACTGTAGGGCCAGCACTTCATTCACTGCACCACCTCACTGACATATTAATTAAATATTGAATTGAACTGATTTTCAACTTAGACAAAAGTATTCTAAAACTCTAAAACACAGTTTCCCACGGCATCCATGGGACTCTCCACCTACCCTGCCAAGGATGCCACCTTGCACACTCTCTACAACACACTCAGTATTTGGTTAGTACCCAAGAGAAGCCAAATCCCAAAGCAGCATTAGTCCTGAACACATCTGTTTGACACCTATGGCCACAACATTCAGTCCTTTTTGAACTGAATCAAATCGCACTCATCAGGAATATGGTTCTTACTGAACTCCCTGAACCAAATGCTTTCTGTCTCTGTTCATATGGTTTTAATATGGTTTTTAACCAATTGCAAGGTTATTTATAAGTTTGCAACTCCCCAGTAGTTAGAATTATGAAGCATTCAGACTTAAGCATAACCAGTTGTGTGGTCGGCAGACTACTACTTTCATGCGGTTTCCAACTCTTAATGGAGCACAAAGGCATGATACAGAGCTGTCTCTGAACACGTCCTTATTCACTGCTTGACTCAGTAACAAATTTACAGAAAATCCTCTGGTAAAATGATATCGAATCCGGCCAAAAATCAACACACCATTAAAAATTACGAAACCTGGTTAAGTGGATTTATATAAACAGTTAATAATACTTTACCACCTTTGCTCTGAGCATAAAAACAAGCAGACTGGAATGAGACACAGAGCAAAAGATTTGTCCAATATGATCACCTTGGGTAGTTGTTTTGCCAAAATCTGACAGCTAAGTTTCAGATAATAATTAGGATTTTTAGAAATATATACTTTAAGCCATATATTTTTATATACCTAGCATATAGTATAAATAAGCATGACATGAATAATTTAAAATATATTTTAATTTTAACATGGTTTTATTTCAAATAATCCCTTATTTATATTTTTTTAAAAAGCAAAGAAACACTGAAAATTTGTTACCTGTAGGGCTGATTGTTAAGTCAAGTAGTTCAGCATTTTAAAAGCACCTACTATGTGCCAGGCACTGGGCTAAGTTCTGAGGACATAAAGAAAAGCAAAAACAACCCTTATCCTGATGGAGCTCCTAGTCTAATTGTGGAGACAACATACAAATAACTATGTATAAACAAGATTAGATAGATAGATAGATAGTAAAAGAGGGAGGAAGAGAAAGAGAGAGAGAGAGAGAGATTAGGATTTATTAGACGTATTATTATAGATATTATCTAGATATTAGATATATCTTCATAATTGATATTAGAGATATCTAGATAATAATTAGATATTAGAGATAAATTATTAGAGATAATTTCAGAGGGAAGGCACTAAGATTAAGGGGGATTGAAAAGGCTTCTTGCAGAAGGTGGGATTTTAACTGAGACTTGAAAGAAGTCAAAAGCGGGTCAGGGTACCACAAGAGAGGGAGAAGAGACAGAGAACTTCGGCTAACATCTCCATCAGTGTGTCTGAGATGGTGGACCAGGGATGGAGGTGAGGAGTGTCTAATATTCCCGCGTGGCTTTCTCTGTGTGTATGTGACTGTGGGGAAGCCATTTATATTGGGCCAGGATTTGAGATGGCAGAGGTTTAGAACCAAGAGAATCCTGAAAGATTTGGGTTATGATAAATCCGTGTTACAAGGTTAACAACAGCTGTTTTCTTGACACCACCATGCTTTCTTAGTCTCCTGGGAATTCTTGGGCCAGAGACTACAGGACCCTGACGACTCCCAGTCTGGTTCTTTCTCCATGACATCAGCCTGATGTTTTGAAGCAAATCTGACTGGCTCATTCTCTCCCTCCCACACTGCAGCAACATTGGCAAAAATCACTTTGCCATGGCATTTTTTAAAGCCTCTGTGCAATTATTCATCTTCTCAAGGAAAATGTTAGAAAGTAATCTGTCTGTCATGCAGGCTTGCCAAACTATGGTCACACTTCTTCGCCAAAAAGTATTTGTTTGCTACCTCTGAAATTGTATCACTAGTGGATGCAAAGAGGTCGGGGGAGCTTCTGGAGTAAGCCAAATAGAGAATGTCCAAACTAGAAGGGGTCTCACAACAGAGAGCATATCATGTCAAATCAGGGAGGGGCTTTGGAAATCATCTTCCATGGCCCCCTCGTTGCACAGACACCAGCTTCTCCCAAAAGTGGCACACTAGGATATTAAAGAAAGAGCAAAGAGCAATGAAGTACAAAATGGGAGGTCTGTTCATAGGAATAGTGTTCTTTCTGAAGAACTTGCCAAACTCATAGTTCCTTAGTGAAAAAACACTGATCTCAGAAAGTAAACAGTAAAATTGTCGCAGAGAGTGAGTCAAAGCAGTATGGCTTGTGTCCACCTGCCCTGCTCAGGGAGGCAGAACTGGGAAGGGAAGAGAAACCGTATCAGTGGATATCCATATGCATTGGACAAGGTGGGGTTTCTTAGCAAACAGCTAAGGGAAAGGTAAAAGTATTTGACTTGACCGGAATGTGCGTTCTTGATTGAGGTTTAAGGGAAAGAGAACTGCAGAAAAAGGGGAAGAGGGTAAGGGAAGAGAAAAATCTGCAAAGGAGAAAGGCAGTGGGATAAAATATACAACAAAAAGAAAATAAAAGAAAAAGGAAGACAAGGGGTGTGGAGAAAGAAAATGGACTAAGGAAAGAAGAGCAAGAGAGGGTAAGAAAGAGGAAAAAATAATAGAGTACAGGAAGGAGGAAGGGAAGAAAAGAGAGCAAGAGAGAAAAAGAAAGAGAAGGTTAAAAGGAAGAAGGAAAGAAAGAAGGAAGGAAGGAAGGAAGGAAGGAAGGAAGGAAGGAAGGAAGGAAGGAAGGAAGGAAGGAAGGAAGGAAAGATGGAATCTCATTTGAAAAGCACTTCACAGGAGCTTAAAAATATCAATGTATCTTTGGGTTGGAACAGTAAACTCAGAGAACATCTAGTCCAATACCTACCTGAACAGGAATTCCCTTTATGATACCAGCCTTTGTATGGATACTTATAGTGATGGGGCACTCACTACTTTGAATGGCTGCCTGTTCCACTTTGGAACCAATTTTGCTGTTAGGAAATGTCTCTTCATATTTTTTTCCCATTTAGGTGATTAGTCAAATAATTGGCCAGGTAAGCATTTTTATGTTTTTTCTAGATGATTGCATCGAAACTCAGAAGGGTAAAGTGGGTTGGCCAGGGTCAGAAGCTAACAGGAAGGAACATCATGACTCTAGACCCGGTCTGATGAGTACACATCCGGGGTCCCCTCCGATGTGCTGTGGCAGGGAGCACAGAGGGGGAGGAGGCAGGGGAGCCTGTAGAAATTAGAAGGGAGAGGAAGACAGAGAGGAAGAAGGATTTAGTGATGGGGCTGGAACTGAACACAAATCCATTTCTGTGAGTAAAATCTCATCCAATGACAAGGACAGGGTAAAAATAGAGCCACTGAATTCAAAAGTCAAAGATTAACTCCAGTTATTCCTAATTGCTACCTGAAGGAAATATTACAAAAGTCCAAGGAAGTCAAACATGAATTCTCAAATGAAAAACTGGGCTTGCTTCTGAGTCTCATTATACTGTAGGTTCTTTGAGAGCAGAGACTGTCTTTTGCTCCTTTTTGTATCTCCAGAACTTAGCACAGTACCTGGCACATAATAGGTGCTTAATAAATGTTTAGTAATTGACTGAAATCTATACTAACATTTTTAAAAATCATATTTTCAAGTTGTTACTAAAATTGGAAAGCTGTTTTAAAGACGAAGAAAGGATACCTATAGGTCACCTAAATATTCTAGAAAAAAAAGACACGTATTCCAGTATCAGTAATCTCACATAGGACAAAAGACAGAGTGCCCAACTGTGGTGATATGTGTTAATTGTATGGTTCTCCAAAGATGTGGGAGAACTGATATCAATGACTGTATAATTACCATTACTTCCAACAGAGTTAACATGTAGTTACTCTGTTGTTACCACGAAATAACATGCAATTAAGTGGTGTCACACTGCATGCCAGACTAAATAAGACACAGATTAAAAAAACTCCTCACCGGAACCAGGATCCACTGCACCTCAAAAAGAGCCTTTACAACAGTCTCGCCGGGTTGGGTTCCCAGAAAATGACTTACACTGGTTTACGTTACTCCTGTGAGTCAGAGAAGAAGGACTGACAGAGCTCCATGTCACTGGAGAAGCGGCCAGACGGAAGCGAAAAGGAAAATATTCAACAGGACAAAATACGATGTATGTTTTGTGAGAAAATGCCTGATTGCAAAGGAAGATTTAAGAGCTATTGGGGGTTGAATAGGAATCTTTCTCCCACTATTCTTCTGAATAGGGGTCTTAGACTCTATTTCTTCCACAAAAAATCTTAGTTCTGTTCTTAAAGACTAAACTCAGAAATCCTCTTGCTTTTCATTGGGAGTGATCAATTTTCCAGATAAAATGTACAGTGTGAATATGGGGGAGGGGGAAGGGGAGGAGAAGAGAGGCTAACCTAGAATTAAACTCCTTTCTCCAAAGGACAAAGGATGCTGTGGCTCCACTTCAAAAAGTTCCTTTCCTTTTTGGATGATGGCAAGAAATATAGGCAGGCCAAAGTGTACCCACTCATGCACATGTGCAGCGAGGGCCCAGGCAAGCGGGCATGGGTGTGTGTTCTTGTGCCTGGAGGTGGGGCAGGGTGCGTCTGAGCCAGATGCGCTTCCAGGTTTAATTAGAGTACAGCTGAAAATGGCCAAGTGCAATGTTACGAAGCTGATTAGCAGACAAAGGAAAAGTAGCTACGTTTAAAATATAGCTCCAGTGTATCTGCTATATCTGGTTCAAACATCTGGGCTTCCAATTATTGACTGAACTCATGTGTAAGAGTTATTTGAGAATACTGTAAATGGCTGTAGAGCAAGGACTGGCAAATTGCTTTGTCAAATATATGTAGGACTACACTTGCTAAAATCTTGAGCAATGTAGGCAAGAAATGCCATGAAGTTATGATCCCTTTAATGAATTTGTGAAAAGGCTAAGGATGTTAATGGGCTAAGGACAATGTTTTAAAATAATAGGATAATTAAGGCATCAGGTGATAATTTGAAAGAAAACCCCATTCTACTTCATTTTTTAATTGGGAGCTTAGTGACTAGAGTCGACTTAGGTCTGTGTTTCATGTGTGCAAAAATGAGAGCGACAGATAATTGAAAGACAAGAGCAATTCTTTGTCTAGGGCTCACATCTGTCCTAGAGTTGAAATAAACATAAACACATGTATACCCTAAGCAGAAAGGAGCGCCAGTGCATTGGTCTCTGCTGCTGTGTCTACACTAGCCTGGGGAAGCCTCCCTAGTCACCTGCTGAACTGCTTGACCCTTAAACTCCCTCACAGTTGTAAATCTCTGACCCTATAGCCAGGGCCATGTTCTCTGTTTTTCTGGGCTGGCACTCCATGCCTGAAGCATGCCTGTCTTTCCATTTGCTATGTTTGACTCTGTTAGATTCAAGGTTCCTTTGTCCCACTCCAAGGGAAAGCAAACACATCAAGAGGGATGACAACAGAACAATGCTTGAAACATCATTACGGCGTGTTATTTCCCCTTGTTCCCACATCGCTGCCATGCTCCTCTGATTATTTCAGCCTCAAGAAAATGTGCTGATTACCATGTGTGTTAGGCAACACTGCCAGGCCCACAGATCTCATATCGTAGCTAGTGTGAGTACATTATGCGTGTGATGTAAATGAGGGATGTACTCTCCACACATCACCCCATTTGTCATCGGCTGGCTAGCCAGCCCAGCCCAGCACTCAGAGAGATGTCAGGGGACAAATGAACATTTGTACCCCTGCCTATGGCAGAAAAGGCAAAATCACCTGCCATTCCTGGATAATCCTCAACAGCAAAGGGACTTGAAAACTGTTCCTCTCCTGGAAATTGTGAGGTGGACCTTGATTTGATTTTTAGATCATGTTAAAGGGAGCCTTGATCATCCCCTATGTTCCTACGCTGCCCTCTGAGATGCAGTGTGCATTACAGGGTGCAACAGCATGCATAGCTCAAGCGGAGAATTTATTTCTCAAGAACTCAGGAATTAATCTCCTTTTATTCTCAGTAAAGAATTTAAACAACCAGGTGGTGCAGAGACTGGAACAGAACTCCTGATCAGGCCCAGAAAAGAAAACAAAAACAAAAATACAACAAATTTGGTCTCCTCAGTCAGGATCCAGGTACTCAGAAATGGAAAGGTATTTAAAACCCCAGACCCAGATCTGGGGCTTTCGAAGGGTGTGATGCCATTAATCCAAGCTTAACCTGCAGAATGTGAAATGATGGCACTGTCTTCTACAATGCTATCATGTGCCCTCTACTCTCTCTCTGTCCAGAAGGCTACATCTGACATCCTGGGAACCCATCTGCCTATTCTAAATTCAGAACAGCAGGCCTGGCCCTTGGCCCCCAAACAAGAGAATGGAAAACCTATTCATGGTAATACATTCAGCTAACAGACTTTCAGAATACCAGATTATCTAACAAGTTAACTAATAAGGAAATCAGCAATTTAAGTTGATTTTTTTTGGCGGGGGGGACACAAGAAATTACCAGAACAAATTTCTTGCTATGTGAACATGTTTATAGTTGGCCTTTTTTTCCTCGCATCATAGAATCCTGTATTTGTAGTGCTTTTTAGACTAACTAGTGACTGAAGGGGTTAAGGTCCTAGGTAAAACAATTACTGTTAAAATCAGTGGGTGAATGCTAGCAACTAGGGACAAATCTCATAAAATCCTAAAATCTTGGAGCTAAGGGGGTCTTCAAAGGACAGCTAGTCCAACCTCTGAAGGATGACGCCCCAATGCAACATGTCCGATATATCCCCAGCATCGTTCTGAATGAAGTATTGGTCTCAATGGTAAAAACAAACCAGCACAAATTCTACCGCATAGCAACTTTTCCATTCTAGAAAGGGCAATGAAGACTCTGCTTTTCCATTGGTCAAACCTCATACAGGCCAATGTCTCTCTTGTGACGAGAAGCTGACTTTCCTAAGAAGACGTGGACAGTGGAGGAAAAGCAGGGTGGGGAAAGACTTCCCAGGCTGGCCAGCCCTCTTTGGCTAATCCGCATTGAAGTGAGGGAATATGAAAATCTCTAATTGGTAGGAGCCTTGTCAGTTTCACTCTTTTATTCGTAGTGTGACAAGAAGGGCTGCATGATGAGGCTGCTTGGACCAAAGGAATGAGACGAGTCTTAATATAAACAAGATGATATATTTAGGAACCATTCCGTCTGAAAGGCAAGTTCTCTCTCTGCCGATTCTGAAAGCCATCTGATATAGCTGAAATGCTGGGCCTCTCGCTCCTACCTCCTTTAAGATTCATTTGTCCATTGTACTAAACACAGGCAAACCGTTTGCATTCCAGATAAATGGATTTGACGGCAAGCCTCATCCTTTAGTATGATTCTTACTAGGAGATAAATCAATATTTAATATCCCCTCGAACATCGCCCATAGATAATTTTGTACCTTTTCTTCATTCCATTAAGTTACCTTTAAAAAAAATTTATATAAGCTTTCAGAAATGACTTCTGAAAAACCAGTGGTCAGGAGCTGCCTGCAATTCATTAATGCAGACAGAGGGTGTTTGGATCTCGCCACATTGTGCTGATCAGTAAATCCATCTACGTTTAGTTAATTCTCAATCCTCAGCTAATTCTTGGAGGGAAAATAGATGCTTCCTATAAACCCCAGAGATCTATGGTACAACAGGCCTGATTTACTCAAAATAGACTTCCTTTCCACATCCTCTCCTTCCCACTACCACCCACAAAGATGATAAACAAGGAATTGTCTTATTTATGAAAAGACTGTGGCATGTGTCTTATTCATTCAGCAGGCCTGAGGGAGTGGAGAGCAGCCAGTTGTGAGGGAAACCTTAGGCAAGGCATACACACCACGAAGGCCCTTCAAGACCAAGAGGCCCTGCCTGGCCCCAGGCTCACCTAATACTCACAAGGCCTCTAGGCCTGTCAATCGCATTTGCTTATTCCTCAAATGCATGCAGAAGGGTTAAAGTTGCTCTCCCCATCTTACTGGTAATAAAACTGAGACACAGAAAGCAGGATCAAACTGGACCTCCAGCACCAAGACAGACAGAAACAGTACCTAGATGGCTTTTAGACATTCTATAGGCTTTTGCCTAAGTCTTACAGGGCAATCCTTCAAATGTGTCAGCTAGTAAAGTCTCCCACCACCACCCTCATTTTTAAACTCCACCTGGTTTCACCAGGACTAGGGGACATGACAGGTTAAGTCAATCAATCAATCGACAAACATCTATTAAGCACCTACTATTGTGCCGGGCCCTGTGATAGGCATGGGAATACAAGACAGAGAATGAAACAATCCCTACTCATGATGATCTTACATTCACACAGGGAATACAAGGAGGACAAATAATATATACAGCATAAATGTAAAGTACACAAAGTGACTAAATACAAGGTAGTCTGGGAGAGGGGACACAAGCAGTTGAGGGTATCAGGAAAGGCTTCATGCTAGATGGTCAAGGACTATTTCGTTTTTGTCTTTCAATCCCCAGCATTTAGCCCAATGCCTAGTAATAGTTAAGTAGTTAATAAGTACTCACTGATTAGCTGGATCCAATGTAAATATTGTGAAGAAACCACCCTCTGGGCCAAATTCATTAGCCCAGCAGTGAAAGCCCTTCATGCTTTGGGAGCTGTCGATCTCATCATCTTCTGTCTTCCTCCTTAGGCAAAACCAGTCTCTGTGTTGTTCCCTAAATGTGCCCTGTTCATTCTGCCTCAACTCTTGCCCCAGATTTTGCTAATAACAGTGCCCTCGACTGAAAAGCTCTCATTCCCCTTCCCCTTCCCCTTGGCTGTATCATACTCATCCCTCAAGGTGACTACATCACATCCTGTGGCAATCACTACCCACTTCAAACTTCTGTGGCATAACACTGCACATTTCTCCAACCTTTCAGGATTTACAAAGCACTTTCCCCAAAAGAGCCCTCCCTATAAAGTCAACCATACAAGTATTTTTCTCTCCAACAGCTCCACTTATAGTGTCAAAGATATGAAAACTGAGGGTATGTCCATCAGTTGGGGAATCAATGAACAAATTATAGTACGTGCATGAATGGATTAATAGTGTTCTTTAAGAAATGATGAAATTGATGATTTCAGAGAAACCCAGAAAGATCTGTATGAACCAATGCAGAGTTAAGTGAGCAGAACCAAGAGAACAATTTATGTAATAAGAATATTGTAAAGTCAAAAAAATTTGAAAGATTAATGTACTTTGATAGATACAATGACCAACCATGATTCCAGGAGATCAATGGTGCATGCCACCTGCCTCTTGACAGAAGGGTGATGGACTCAAGATGCAGACTGAAGCAAATATTTTTGGACATGGATAATGTGAGAATTTGTTTTGCTTGACTGTACATGTTTATCACCAAGTTTTTTTCTTTTATTTTTTTCCCAGATGGGTGAAAGTAAAGAAGGAATCTTATTTTTAATTGAAAAAAAATTTTTAATTAAATTTAAACATATTAATACCCCCATACAATTGAGGAAAATGAGTCTTAGAGAGGTAATTTACCCAGAGTCACATAACTAATTTTTGTCAGATTGAAGATTCAAAGCCATGCTCCCAGATTCCAGGTCCCACATTCTTTCCACTATGCAACAATGACTCTCACCTACTACCTGTGTCCTTCAGGGACACTTTAACCATGTAATCTTGTGTCTCAAAGACATGGGGTTTAACTCTACAATTAGACTGTAAGCTTTTCTAATTCAAAGTCTGTGCCTTACATGTTGCTGGACCCCCAGAGCCTGTGGGCCCACCGCAGGGAGTAGCCATTTATAAATGAGGAAAATGGGCATCTTATATCCCTGGCCCCAAGAAGGTTGTATGAGTAGAAGCAGCAACATTGGAGCCAAGAGGAGGGCTTGGGGTTGTTCCCAGAAGGTATGGTAAGTCACTGCATGGATCTGGGAAAAGCCATTTTGCCTCATTTGAATCACCATCCCCTGCCTTAGAATGAAAATAACCATATTCCTCCCATTAATCTCCTTTGCAGGGTGTTATTAGGATTAAAAAGATCATGTTCCTAGCAGATTTTAAACTCCACAGAGTATAAGTACTTGCATCATGAATGCCATTGTATCGCTCAGAAAAGAATCGCATGGGCTCTTATGTCTCTAAGAAGTAGAAAGTGTGTAACAAACTGACTTCATTTTAAAGTCTAGTATTTCATTCCATTGAAATGTTGTTACATGGCACAATTGCTATTAACCTCCCGATCCAATGAGCTAATATATGTAAAGTCAGTCTGTCAACCAGTTTTTATTAAGCTATGTGTGTCAAGCACCATGGTAAATGATACAAAGAAATAAAAAGAAGGGATTCAAAGAAAGAAGATAACAACAACGAAGCAGTGCCTGCCCTCAGGGAGCTGGCAGTCTAATGAGGTAGACAATATGCAAGGAACCATGTACACAGAGGAGTTAGGCAGGATAAATTGCGGATAGTCTCAGAAGGAAGAAGGCTCTAAGATCAAGGAAACCTAGAAAAGCCTCCTTGAAGAAGAAAATCTTGAGATTTCAGGGAGACCAAGGAAGCTAGGAGGCAGGGATGAGGGAGGACAATGTTCCAGGCACTGGGGACAGTCACTGAAAATGTTCGGTCACCAGATAGAATGCCATGCGAAAGGAACAGCAAGGAGGCACCATCACTATAAACATTAAAATGCTATAAACATAAAAGTGTGCTGCATGCATATGTATATGTGTGCATGTGTTTCTGGATTCTTATTCGTTATCGGCACATCCTTGGATATTATCATTATGCCCAATTTACAGGTGGGGAAATTTAGGATAACCAACCTTCAGTGAAAGAACAAGGAATGAATACCATCTTATCCTGACCCATCTTTCTCGACTTAGGCTTTGTTGTTTTTCTTTTGATGAAAATCCTGGGGCTTTTGCCCCTTACGATGGGAAAAAAGGCAGCCAAAGAGTAAGTAACTTTGCTGAGAGGGACCATGGGGCCTCCTGCTACCTGGGGGAGATGGAGAGTTATGGCCCCAGGGGAATGTGTTTTAAAAGGAGCCCTTTGTGGCATCTCAGGATTGATGCTGCTGATCTCACTAATAATAAGGCAGAAAGAGCTTAGAGGGCTTTCAGAAATAAATACAAGAGGGTAATCCCTCGATAAAGGGCCGTCCCTTGTGGGGCAGAAAGCATTTAGGGGGCCTTAATCTTATTCATGAGCATCTAAAGATGCTGACTGGAATGCAGCTCAAAGTGTAATTCTGGCAAAGAGCTGACAATAACATATGTGTGATGATCGGAACCAGGTTAGTTTAGAAGGGAGGGAGAAGGAACAGTCTGGGCCATCAGTGGGACTAGGAGCCAGGTCCTAACTCCAGGTCTCCCAGAGAGGATGCCAATTATCCACAGAGTGACATACTCATCCCATGAGTGTAAAAATGACCACGTACCAATATCTCATGTACTGATATGGAAATGTGGAGAACAATGTATGCCCCACCCAAAACCAAACATGCTAGCTAGTACTAGACTATCCGTCAAGAAAAAAACATTTTTGATCCCTCTAAAAAATTGGGTTCTTCAGTTTAATCATGCTTATAAATCTAATAAACATCTCTGGGAGCTAATGCTAGTCATCATTACCTTTTTAAAAGTAATGAAACTGAGATTAAGTGACTTGTGCCAGGGACCCCAAAAATTCAATGATTGAGCAGAAACTATATTCTCTGGAGTCTCAGAGCATCCCCTGAGTCCCATACAAAAGTTCTGTGATGAGATTATTGCAATGCAACAGAAGTTATCATTGGCAAATGAAGTCCCTGAGGCTGAAGGGCACACAGGAAGCTGGACGTTGTGCCTTGTTCTTCCGCTGATCTTGTTTCAGGACCACTCTGGAGCACCTAGCTTTGCAAGTGGATCTGAGGGAGAACAATGGAACTCTGGATGGCAGACTATGTTTTTCTAAGAAGCCTAAAAATGTAAATCTTTTCCTGTGTCATGGAGCAGCATTGCAGAGTAGAATGGGCATGAGGTCAGGGTCAAAGAGATTTGTGTTCCAATTCTGACTTAGTCAATGATTTCTTGCATATTTCTGGACAAGTCCCTTCCCCTGTTTTTAAGCTGCAGTATTCTCAAATGAGGAAGCTGGGCTACCACATGGTCCCTAGGGTCCCTTCCAGCTTAGACCCCTTTTGCTTCTACTTAGATTTGGTTTTGGAGGGTGGGTGGATGATCTCTTTTCTAATCAGAATTGTAACTAGTAATGTTTGTATCTATGGCAAGTGACACAAAACACTGGGTGGGGGGATTTGGGGATAGGCAGAAAGGAGGGCATCTGAAGTCTAACTGCTTGGAGGAAAAAATGCATACTGGGTCACCAGGAGGCTGCCACTGATGGAGGCGTTTTCCTAGTGTGTAACCAGTGAGGAGAAAGAGCTCTGGAGCTTCCTAACTAATAATTCTCGCTAGCTTTGTGTTAAACTAAGTTGTTTTGTGTTATTGAAGACCTTCAAGTGTTTTTGTCTCCTCTAAATTTTGGTGCCCTGGGAAAAAGTCTCAGTTGCCCTATCCTAGTTATGGCTTTTATTAAAATCAGGAATCTGTGTAAAGGTCCAAGGATGACATTTAGAAATGATCCGGGCTTCTTTGGGAGTTTAGTATTTTACACTGAAACTAAACATTGCATTATCAAGCTTTACTTGGTTTTGAAAAATCCAATTTGCCCTTTTTATTTTGTTGCTTTTGTTATTAAAGTTTCTTTATAGAAGGCTTCCCAGGAATCAAAGGACTCCAATCCAGTTTCTCTGGTGTCATCAAGAAACTAAAATAAATATTTATCAAATTTTCTTTAAATATATTTAAAAGAATGTAACTGAAAGATTCCTGGCCACATGTGTTTTGAATTTTGTCCAATTCAAATGTTTGAAAATGGTTCAAAGTCTTGACTGAATGTTCCAAGTCACCTGGGGATCGTAGGTAATTTGCAGGATAAAAACTTAGGGTGGGGGGAAGCTAGGAGCTTCTCTCAGGTGTGACTTACAAGATGCCTTGGATGAGTGGCTCCCAACATCCAATCTATCTGATGCCCAGGATCTATGACACCAACTTCCCTGACAACGCATGTGTCACGCCTAGCGAAGATATCCTGTTTATCATGTTAGTCATTCATGACATGTGGGATAATTCAAGGATGATTAGCTTTGTGGGTGTGTTTATTCCTGCATTTGTGCCAAAAAGCTTACACTACGACAGGCCTGATCTAAAGACAGGAAGGAGAGGAGAGGCAGAGGTTCTTAACAAGGAAAGGGGGTGATTTCAATTAACTTCAAGTGAAGATCAACCTAGAGAAATACAGACTGCTCTTTCCCCCATGACAGGAGATCAACACTTTTCATCCCGTCAGCTATGTGGGAAAGCCTGAAAGAAAATGACAGAAGGACAGGGAAGAAATGGAAAAGTATAGTAGAAAGAAAAGACATCTTTAGCATCACATAAGAACAAGTCACACTTTAATTTTAATATACACCTCTGATGAGGTATTTTCCTACTGTATTCATCTACAATCAGATCTTTTTCCTTCCTTGTTGAAGAAAAAGTCCGGTTGCATCAACGGGAAGCATGGTGGTTTGGAGAAAGCACTGGACTTGGCCTTGGAGTAAAAAGCACAGGCTTGGGTCTGGGGGAGTTTTGGACTTGGAGTCTAAAAGACTTGAGTTCAGATTCTCCCTTTAATACTTACTCTGTGACCATGGACAGAAAAGTTAATTAACATTGCTGGGCCTCCCTTTTCTTGTCTACGAAATGAAGAGAATAATTCTTACATTATTACCAATTACAGGTTGGCTACGAGGATTATATGGAATGATATCTATAAAGAATTTTGTAAATATCACCATTTTACATATTATATGTATATGCATTTATATAAATTATATATTATATATATTTTATGTTACATAAATATTTATTATAATATAAATATATTAGATATAGCAAACTTCAAGGCTCTATATATTTTATATATTATACACACACACACACACACATATACACACACACACACACATATAAAATTATTCCCATGCTGATAGTAATAATAATTTTAGGGATGTCGGTTAACCTCAGCATGTTCAGGTTCTTCCAATTTTCTTAAATAAAGAAGTCAGATTAGATGATCTCTAAGGTTGCTTTCAATTCTAACATTCTATAATTCTAAGTATTGGACTTTCAGTCCCAGGAGCCAGCTTCAAGTCTCAACTTCAACAAATAACTATTTGACAAATTCCCCACCCCACCAGCCAGAAAGTCACTTAACCACTACAGGCCTCAGTTTCTTCATCTGTATAATGGGGATAATAACGCCCACCCTGTGTACTTTACAAGACCGTTGTGAGTTAAGTGCTATATAAATGTAAGCTACTGAGTCTTCTGGCATAAGTGTGACCCTGATGATAAACAGGGAAGAATATTGCTTCAGTAACAGGGATAGAGACTGCACCTAGGAGGTGATTTTGCCAGGAACTCCCTAGGGAAGAAGTTTCCAACAAAACAGATGGACACCATCTCTGCTAGGCATAGTCTTGCAGAGTTGTCTAGCAGAGTATGGAGAAACGTAATGCCTCATCCGGGGTTACACAGCCAGTATGCGTCAGATGAGGGAATTAAATCCAAGTCTTCCTGGCTTGTGGGTCATCTCTCTATCCAATGTGCTGTGTGGTCTGCTTCAGTAATGGTGAGGCTAAAAAGAATTAGGCAGGGAGGTAAGGCCTGGGAGACAGCAAACCTAGGGTCTGGCCCCCACAGAGGCCTTCCTGTCAGACACTTGAGGTCTTTAGTTGGGCCAGAGTTTCCTAAACTGTAAAATGGAGAGTTTGAATGAGATGAATGACCTCTGTCTTCCATCTCTCTGATGCTATTATTATGAGCAAAGGGGCTATAATATACTTTTCTATGTTGTTCACGGTAATTATAATGCAGTAGAAAGGTCAACTATTTCTAAAGGTCTTCATTTCCCTACTCAAAACTATGTGAAAAGTTAACATAAATACAGTTAAAATATGCCAGACATAAGGAGGAGTCATATCAGCTAAGTGGATTGCTTTATTGAAGACATCTGAAAGGACTTGTCATACGGTAGTGAGCTGACTCCATGAAATATCCATATTTGTTAAATCTCACTTCTTAAAAGGCAATTCTGCTCATTCACCCTCTGGGGAAATTTATGCAAAACTATTTATTGCAAGTGTTAGTTTTCCACCTTGTGGAGCAAAAGACCCATTTCTTGGACTCTGCCTCTTCGAAGAAATCATCTGTGTTTTCACGTAAAGAAAAGGTATTCTAGAGAGATATTTTAAAAAAACACTAATAATCTGTAACCCTTATCTTCAAGGAAACTCCTTCAGGCAGCCAGGTAAACTGATAGACATTGTATTCCTCTGCTGCAGGTACAGAGACAGAAGGAGCCAAACAAGTTTGTTGCTGTTGTGGTGGTTTTATTGTTTTGTTTTGTTTTGAATTAGGTCTTAACCTTGTAGCTAAGCAACTCCCAGGGGAGCCGTGACAATTGAAATCAAAGCAACACTGGAATAGCTCGACACAGCTACTCACCTCGTCTATGGCCAGTCCTGTGACTTTGAAGCTGACCAAGATGTGATGGGTTCAGATGTAGGTGCTGGTCTTCTGGTGGATCTATTCCTGTGTGCATCCTCACAGAGATTCAGGAATGCACATCACAGACTGAAGAAATGCGCCTCTGTCTCTCTGTCTCTCTGTCTCTCTCTCTGTCTCTCTCTCTCTCGCGCGCACACACACACACACACACACACACACACACACACACAGTGTGGTACAATGATGCTCCTGAACCGAGGTTTTGTCTAACCTCTGACACATATATACTAGCTGTGTGATCATAGGACCTCTGTGAGACTCAGTCTCCTTATGCGTGAAATGGGCAACACAATCCCTCTACAGATCCCTCTATTGGGAGACTCCAATGAGATAAAGTATGGCCAACGCTTCAGAGACTTTAAAGCACTATAGAAATGTTATTTGCTGCTGTTGATAACTGAGCAGCTTCTTTTCGCTTACACTGTTTCCCACTCACTCCATTAAGACTGTGATTTATAGCTCCGAAATTTAAGTTGAATTAGTTCCATAGCTTTTGATAAAGAGTGGGTGGCTTTGGAAAACAACAGCAATTGAAGGATTCCTACTCAGCTATGGAGTCAGGGCAACAGAGCAGAAAGAGAGATTTCTGCAAAGTATAAGGCAGAGAATTCTGCATTTTCAGAAAATAAATGGTTAGTTCCGGAACTGGCTGGCCTAGGTTACGGAACTTCAGGGTTTAGCTGTCTATTTTTTCTCTGATTATGTAGTCAGAAAATTTGGGTTTGCATCTCAGTACTGCTACTTACTTCTTATGAGACCTTGGGTAATTCATGGCATGTCTCTGAGCCTTATTTTGTCTCATCTGTTTAGACAACCTACCTTATAACATGTAACTCCTAGAGCTCTCCGGGGTCCCATCCACCGCTAAGACCCTATGCTTCCATGACTATACAACTTTTCTGATAGGAGATACATGAAAATGCAATTAGAATCTGCCACCAACCTCCCCCTCCCCTACCCCTGCTGCCACTATGTAAAGTACCCAAGGTGTTCACATCCTAGCATCATGACCAAAGTCCAGGCATCGAAAATAATAACAAGTCACCTATCTGTAGCACTTTATAGTTCTGAAATGCTTTAGACCCATGAGCTCATTTGTTCTCATATGAGATGGGGAGGAGAAATAGTATTGCTCCCACTTTACAGGTAAGGAAACTGAGACCTGAGAACATAAAGAATCTAACCCAGTGTGCCATAGTGGAAAGTGACGGAAGCAGATCTAGAAGCTACACTTCTCAGGCTCAGGGTCTTTCTACTGTCCCTATAATTTTTTTTTTCTTGCCTGGATGATACTCAGGTATGAATTTCCGTGTGACCAATTTTTGGTTGCACCACAGAAATGGAGCCTGGGATGGCAGTGTGTGTGTGTGTGTGTGTGTGTCCTCCCATGCACTTAGCACTTAGGTGTACATACAGGCAAGATACTGTCACACAGAACACATTTAACTCTGCCTCAGGCCCTCCATGGGCCATTGTCATGTCAGGGACTTTAGACACGTCAGAGCTGGGTAAGAAATGTGCAGCCACTGAATATGTGGCTCAATTGTATACCAAAGTGACAATCCTGACTCACTAGGCTCTGTTCACCTGTGAGCAATAACCGGAACGCCCTCCCCAGCCTGGCTGCTGGGCGCAGAGTTCATTCCAAACACGCCCTCGTGAACAATGCCTTCACCACCCTCCTTTTCCTCATTGTTGGGTGGCTGCATTGATCTCACGCCTAAACTTATCCTGGCATGCACAATGAGAATCTGAATCAATTGTGGAACTGGGAGGAAACCACAACAGTGCCATGCTGAGGGCTGGCTTGGCGTCCAGTTTGTTTTCCACTTCTAATCAAAGGGGGCAGTGTTACATCAGCTGAGAGTCTGAGCGAGCCCAGTGGGTGAGGAGGACAGACCCGAGAGAAGCAGAGATTTCTGCATTTTCAGAAAATAAATGGTTCCTTCTGGAACTGGAAGGCTTAGGCTACGGAACATCAGGGTTTAGACGTCTAGTTTTTCTCTTTTAAATTCCACATAAAGACAATGAACTATCCCTTCGCCAGGGTGAGTCTATACAGCACCACAAAGGAGAAAGAACACTGGGTTTGGAGTCAAGAGTCCTGGGTTCAAATCTTGACATTGTTATTTACTATGTGTGATTCTGGGCAAGTAACTTTACCCCCACTGTACCCCATCTGTAAAAATTATATCTGCATTATAGGACCTTCCAAGGTGGTTGTGAAGGAAGTCTTAAAGAAATACTAACTGGCTATTTTCAGTGTCATTCTTCATACAGTAAAGTAGGCATTAAAAAAACTCCCAGCTGATAATTCTGTCTTTTCAATTATAGGATTCAATATTGGAAGGGAACCAACGGCCAGCTAGTCCAGCCTCCCTCATAAATGATGAAGAAACTGAGGCTCAAAGGAGAGATTCATGGGACCAGAGTCACAAAAGCAGTAGAATATTCGATATAAAAGAACCATAGCAGCATAGGGCCTTGTGTGAGGACCATTTCAAGTGGAACACCTTCAAAAAAGATGAGAAGGCTAACATAACAATGATGATACCATTTAACATTTCTATTAAACAAATTCTAAAAGAGCTAACATTTCTAGAAAACTTAGAATATGTCAGGCACTGTGTTAAATACTTTACCATCATTATCACATCTTATCCTCACAACAACCCTGGGAGGCAGGTGCTATTATTATCCCCATGTTACAGTTGAGGAAACTGAGGCAGACAGGGGTTAAGTGATTTGCCCAGGGCCACGTAATGAACAAGTTTCCAAGATCAAATCTGAACTCAAAACTTCCTGACTCCTGGTAGACAGTACAAATGTTATAACCCCATTTACAATAAGAGGACTGAAAGTCAAAGGCACATAGTACCCACATTACATTGGGCAAATTAGCCTCAATTTCTCTATCTGTAAAAATGGGATGGGGCTGCTAGGTGTTGTAGTGAATAGAGTGCTAGGCCCAGAGTCAGGAAGACTCATCTTGATGAGTTCAAATACAGCCTCAGTTACTTAGCCATGTAACCCTGGGCAAGTCACTTAACCCTGCTTGCCTCGGTTTCCTCATCTGTAAAATGAGCTGGAAAAGGAAATGGAAAACCACTAGCTGTGTGACTCTGGGCAAGTCACTTAACCCTGCTTGCCTCAGTTTCCTCATCTGTAAAATGAACTGAAGAAGGAAATGGAAAACCACTCCAGGATCTCTACCAAGAAAACCCCAAATGGGGTCACAGAGCATTGGACTCGACTGAACAACAACAAAAATTAGAATTTTACTACATGATTTCTCCAGTTCCCCGTCCCGCCCCCCCGAAGTTGTTTGACTAATCTCTCTAAGCATCTTTGTGAGGAAGGATGCAAAGGCAATCTACTCCTCTTGTACTAGTTGACAAAACTACCTCGTGGCAAGACACCAAGAGGCCCCCACCTTCTCCCTGCCCCCTGTACGGTGTGTCCTGGAGTCTCAAACCACACTCATTCAATTAAGCAACCAGACTATTCACAGGCTAACACCTGAATCAGGCCATGACGATGACTATCATCAGAAGACGCCTTGCCATCTGACCATCCATGTACGCGTAGAAAACCAATCCATCATAGCATTAGGGGTGCACTCAGGCACTATGTTTGAATTGCAAAAGCCAAAGTGACCCTGCTAATAATTCCAGCTCTTTCACCACCAAGGCCCAGCTTCTCACCTCTCTCCCAGCTGGGGATACTAGTTCTGTCTCTGTTGAAGATTCAGGGAGCAAGAAATTTAAAACTCAATCTTGAATTTTCATGTATAAAATACTCTATGGATTAGATGACAAAATAGAAAAAAAAACTGGAGAGCAGTTTGGCTTTCAGTGGGATCTAACTGCTCTGGGGAGTAAAAACTGGGCTTGAAATGGTGGAATTTTGTTGGTTGAGAAGGCAAAGAAGACCTGACCAGTCACTTTTTCCAAAAGTACTTGGTGCTGGCAGGCCTTCCCCAACCTGTGGGCACATGCCACCCTGCAACCATGGAGCAGAACCCCTCCCAAGGTGCCGTTACAGTCTATTGTGCCTACAAGCTACATGTTTAACAATCCCTTAACACCCGGTGACACAGCCAACCAGAACGCCTAGCAGGCCAAAAATCTTTCATTTTAAAGTGCCAAAATATGGATTTGTCCAATAGACTGTAACATCTCCAGGGGTAAATTTATTTGTAGACACATATATGCTTGAAAGCATATTATAGATACATATACATATGCATTATATGGATATATAATAAATGTATATGTGTATGTATAGATTTATCACATTTAGGACAAATTTGGGTTTTATGTGTATATCACATCAAAACGTCAGATTTAGGTGTTTTTAAGGATATAACTGGGAGTGGTAAGGGCAGAATATTATCCCTTGCCTCCCACTTTCCTCTGTCTCTACCTATTCTTTCCAAAATAAAATCTTTAATATTATAGAATCTCAGTCAGTCCTTCTAGATATGGAGTCATGGATCCCTTAGGCAGTCTGGGGAAGCCTCATGGACACGTTCTCAGAATAATGTTTTTAAATAATTGAAAGAAATAGCATAAATTTTAGGGAAAAACTTAAATTAGTTTTTTTTTTTCAATCCAAATTCATGAAACCCCTGGAATCTATCCACATATCCCCTTGGGTATTGGTGGACCCTGGCTTAAGAACCCCTGTTCTCTTAGATGAATAAGGCAAAATTCATATGAAAAGAAACTTGAAATTAGCTTGTAGTATTCAAATTGGATCCTGCCTATGCTGCAGCTTCTATTCCATTCCAACTGTGCATGAGCCTTGAGAATCATAGGGTTGTGGTGTCTGACCAAGGGGTGAATCACGAACTTGAAGGGAGGTCCAGCCTAACACCAATTCACTCCTGAGGACAGAGATTTGCCTGACTACATGGGGTCCAAGCCACAGATTTAGGTTTGCACAGTGCGTGACATGCTTGAAAACTGAATTCTGATCATGACACTGAATTTCCTTTAGTTTTTCCCCAAATCAAATCATCATCTACACATATTCCATTTTAAATTCTTATAATATCAAGAACATAAATAAAACCAGTATATGTATTTCCCTCCCACCAAAAACATGCCTAAGGCAACATCCCTTTAGACTATGCAATGATAATTTTGGTTATTTGAATCAAATAAGACTTTCTATAGGATAAGAACATGAGAACATGCGGATGTGTAAAGAAGAGATAGCATGGCACCGGAAGAACTTGGTTCAAAACCTGTAAGACACAATTCTTAGATGTATGACAATAGTTAACTTCATCTCTCTGAGTTCTTTATGTGTCAGATGGGGATGATAAGTTTTGTTCTATTCATCTACTAGAACTGTGAAGAAAGTACTTTGCAAATTGTCAATCACTACAGAAATATGCATTTCCTCTTGTAATATTTAATAGTACCGACAGCAAAAATAATAAAAATAGTCCAAACCTACCAACTTTCAGTAAAGGAATAAACCAATTTCAATGTATGTATATATGAATACTCATAGAGTCCTGCATTTCCTATGGCCATTAGTATGAGCCTAATTGGGAAGGGATAAAACTAGCTATACACATAGGCCCATGCCCATGCTCAAGCAGAGAGTCTCATGATCACCTAAACTAAACAAAATGTTGGTTTTTCTTTCCCTAATTTTCAAGGGAATCTATGAAGGCAATACTCAGATGAGTCAGTATATTAACTGTAAATAAAAACTCCAATGTCCTCTTGATTTAGCAACATATCTATGGAGAGCCAGGGCATACTAGACAGCCCAGTGGTCACCGTTACCAGCAGATAAGAGGATTTTTTTAACAGATTACTAGGACTAAGTTGAGGCTACCACCAACCTTCCCTTCCAACTCTTTCCGGAGCTGGGAAACCTTGGGAAACCAAAGGAGTATACGTCTTCCCAAGTCTTCTCTTTCCATACCAGTTCCCTGACTTGATGCCATGTCCTCCTTCTGTACCTCCAAGCCAGACAGGCATTATCTTTGTAACTTTCTCCCTCTTCCTTCGGTTACCCCATCAAAACCTGCTCACAGCAAAGATCTAACAAACCTATGATTCCCCTTAGTAGAACATAAGTTCCTTGAGGACAAACGTTGTTTTGCTTTGTGTCTCCAGTACACATTAGGTTTACTTGATTTTTGTTGAACTGAATTAATGCTGAGGGGTCATAACAGTGAGTAGATAAGGCCATCTGTGCTTTTTACTCTCTCACATCTCCCCAGGCCTGCCAAAAGAAATTGTTGGCTGATGTAACCTTGGTAGTAGGACAGAGTACACACAGGTGTTGAGGGGAGAGAAGAAGAAGGAAAGAAGTACAGGGAGAGGGCACCACCACAAGCGTTCCCCCTTCCTCCCTCCCTCCTTCCGTCTTTCCATCAATGCCACGGACTGGCTGATCTGTCAGCCACCCATCGTTTTTAATTGCTATGCTCTGGCTGACCTGATATGAATTGACAACTCAGGCAGCCAGTGACAGGGAGGCTAGAAAGCTGTGGGGGACACTCGTCTTTGGGGCTTCCTTCTCTTCCCTCTACCCTTGGACATTCGACACAGGAAAAGGTCCGTCCTGTAAACCTACAGATACAAAGTATCCACTGTTGTCTTGAAAATTCAACAGTGTCCGAGAAAGTGACCACAGACACACACTCCTGCAGCCGGATTTCTGGGCCACAGCATCCCTTGCTCCACTAAGTAACTTAAGAGAGTCCATGTAGGAGGTGGGAAGAAAGACAGGGACCTGCCCTCAATGCTGCATCACCACGCCCTCAGACTGAGGTGTAGATCATATAGCGAGCCTGTTAGCACACGTGCACGTGCTCCAGTGGGCACTGCCTGTGGGGGGGAAAATGTGTGGGGCCGGCCTTTTCTCTTTTGGGGGTGGGGAGGGGCCGTTGTTTTTTCCAGTTTCTGTTGGAGCTTTCGGGCTTGAGACCACAATGCCGCAAACTCACATCAGCCATCCCAAAGCGGGTGAGGCGGGCCGGGTGAGAGCGGCTCACGAACACCCCGGCGAGAGCAAAGGTTGGCCTGGCGCGAGCACACAGGCGCGGGCACCCTCTGGCCAGGGGTCCCCTGCACGGCGCAAAGCAGGCGTGAGCCCGCGTCTTCCTTCTCCTTCTTACCTTTTCATTCCTGCAGTTGTTTAGGCCCGTGTTATTCATGGAGCTCAGCTTGCCGTCGAGGCCGTGCGGCTGCTGCTGCTGCTCCCGCTGGATCTGTTCTCTCATCTTCCGAGCCTCCTGGATGGCTTTCATCACCGTGTCCTGGTCCCCAAACAGGGCAGGCGAGTTGAGACTGGACAGGATGTCTGCAAGTATAGGATGCCCTTGTTAGGAAGCATGGGCCGCGTCAGCAACACGGCCCGCACCAGCACTGACCGCCTATCCTGCCCAATCCGAGATCTTGTGGATGAGGTCGGCGGTGGGGACAAGCAAGTGGCTCTGTGCTCCCCGGCGCCTTCCTCTCACATTCTGCAGCCTCTCAACGTATTAAGCGACTGGGGGGGGGGGGCGTGGCGGGGGGGCGGGCGGAATGCAAACACCCAGCAAGAGGAGTGGCATCCTTTCTGCAAACCCACTCAAAGTGAAGTGAATCTGCCTCCATTGCTAGAAAGTCTCTGGGGGTAATGACAAAGGACTGACAGCGGACTGAGTAGCCTCGTCCTTGAACAAGCTCCCATTTGAAAACTTTGTTCTCTCGAGCTTCAGTTTCTGAATCTGTAAAATAGGCACAAAAATGCCTCAAGGAGCCCCCCTATAGTTGGAGGCTGGGCCCATATCAGTGCCATCTATCACAAAGATCTTTTGGAGTATTGGTGTTTGCTAGCCTCCACCAAATCCAGCTAATGTTTGAAAAGAGTTTTAGAAACATTAAATGTCACCTCACTGTGAGCTATTTAAACGAGTAGTTATATAATCAGAGTTGATACAGATAAAGCACTTCAGAGTTTGCAAAGTGTGTATATAAGCCTCTCATTTGATGTTCACAACAACCTTCAAGGTGAGGCCATTGTCCCTCCCATTTTTTTGTTGTCGTTCCACCTCATACAACTGGTCATGACCCTATTTGGGGTCTGCTTGACAAAGATACTGGAGTGGCTTGCCAGTTCTTTCTCCAACTAGTTTTGCAGATGAGTAAACTGAGGCAAGCAGAGTTAAGTGACTTGCCCAGGGTCACACAGATAGTGTCTGCAGCCAGATTTGAACTCAAGATGAGTCTTCCTGACTCCAGGCCTGGCACTCTAGGCACGATGGCACCACCTAGCTGCCCTCGGTCCCATTAAAATGAGGAAGTTATTTCAGGGAGGTTCTGACTTAACCCAGGGTCAGACAGCTAGCAAGGGTCTGAGGAAAGAATCTAACCTGAGACTTCCTGACGCTAATTTGAAAACTATAAGCACAAACCCACTATACCATGTGGCATCTTTAGTGCCAAGTATTAATACTATTATTATTATCTGGTTGGGGAGTTTCTAGCACTCTCAGCCTGCCTAGCTTTTACTATTCCAGTTTGGCACTAAGGCACAGACCCAGAGGCCAACCTTACTCCTTTTTACCTCTGAAGATGATGAGTTCTACAGTTTGATACGAAGGTGTGTGTGCTGTAGGAGAGCAGTCTTCAGCATCCCATAGGAAAGCATCAAGGATGTGCTCATGACAAGTGAAGAAAGAAAGAGAGGGAGAAGAAAAGGAAGAAGGAGCAGGAGAGACAGAGACAGAGGAAGAGACACACAGAGAAACAGAGATTCTGTGTGTGTGTGTGTGTGTTTGAATCAGTCCAGCCAGTGTAGGAAAGAATGGGAGGGAGGTGATCCGTAGTACTCCCTACTGGAGCCAGGATGTATCTTCAAACTGCTGCAGACAGCTAATGAGGCATTCTACAGATCATGCTGCCTAAGTTATTTACAAAGAGGATTCTAGTCCCTGCCTGCCCCCCAACACTTGCTGCTCTCAGCCCCCGTTGGAACAGCAGTGGGGCTTCCTGCGTGGGCATAGCGCTAACAGGAGGACAAAGCTGGGAAGGAAGAGAGGCTCAATATTTACTCTCCTTGCCATACATGGAACACAGAGAGGAAAAAGATCTCAAGAAAGAGGAGGAATATCTATATCAAACAAACTAATTTTCCTCCATGAGTCGCATTTTTATTGTAGGCAAGATGAGTACTTTGGATAAGATTTTCCAATTTTAGATCAAAAGATAGCAATTATTCACTGCCTAGTAAGTTTAGGCGGCTGTGGTAAAGTTTTAACTTGATCCACCTGTCTATAGCCAAGCTCAAGCACTCCCCGGCAGACAGACAGACGCATGCATGTTCAAACTTAATGTCACCACACCAGCCAGCCAGCTGGGAAAAACCAGCTGGCAATGCATACAAGAACACACTGGGCAGGAGTGGCTAGGGGGCAGAGGCACATGCTGGTGTTCACATGTATGTACATGCACACATCCATGTGAGTATTTAAGAATTCCCATGTTATTCTCAACCTAAATCTGGGTAATTTTAAAAAATCAACTTAATTATTTAGCATATAAATAGATACAAATAAATATGAAGTTTAGTAGGACAAGGGACTTGTCTTTTTATCCCCTGGTAATTAGTACTGTTTCTGATACTTTTTTTTAACTGGATCTGAGATTTCATTGGTATAGAGAAAATTCCATCTAACAAAATGCAGATCAGCAAATGTTCTGTAGCTTAATTTTAGGGTAGGGATTCTTAACCTGGGGGTCCACAAATAGATTTCAGGGGGTTCATGAACCTGGATAGAAAAATATATGCATCATTATTTTCATTAACCTCTAACCAAAATATAACATTTCTTGAATGATGAATATGGTTAACAAATATTATTCTGAGAAGAAATCCACAGGCTTCACCAGAATCCCAAAGGGGTCTGTCTGTCTGTCTCTATCTCTGTCTGACTGACTGTCTCTCTCTTCTCTGTTTCTGTCTGTCTCTGTTTGTCTGTCTCTGTCTCTGTCTGTCTTTGTCTTTGTCTCTGTCTCTGTCTCTCTCTCTCTCTCTCTCTCTCTCTCTCTCTCACACACACACACACACACACACACACACACACACACACACACACACACGGGCCACGTAACCCTAGTCAAGTCATTTAACTTTTCAATGCCCCTAGACAGAGCTTCTCAAGGTAGGGGTGTGTATATGTGTGTGTGTGTGTGTGTGTAAAAGAGTCAGGTCTTCCTGACTCCAAAGCAGCTTCCCTTCCTACTACATGATGCCTCTTATCCTTATAGTAGACACTGAATTTAATCAGATTTAATAATCTCATCTAAATCTCTCATTTAATAGAGAAACTGAGGCCCAAGGAAAGAAATCATCTACTCAGGTTTACACATTGAGTGACTGAAATGGAGTCCAAACCCAGTTCATCTGTCTCCAAATGTATTTTTCTTCCCACTGGGACACACTGAGACCTGTTCTTCTCTTTTTTTTTCCCTAGAGTTTCTGAAGGGAAAAGATCATTCCTACCCATCTGCATCCATGTGCCATTATCATGGATATATATCCATATATACACATCCAATACATACATCAAAATATATATGAAACTTGCCTAGGACATTTGCATGTTGACTCTATGTTCTGATCAAAATAACATTTGATCCTTGCCCCTTTCTTTCAAATCAAATCTTTTAGCGAGATGAGCCTAATGTGATGGTCTCCTGGTTGAGATACTGAAAATGCCCACGTTGCTTTCCCAGGGGAACAAATGAGCTGGTCTAGGGGAGAACTGGGCTCTGTCTCTACCTCCCCTCTGGTCACTGCTGGGTGTTAGAGTGAGGTAGCCCACAGTGGGGCCCTTTACAAAGCGTTCAGAGATGGAAGAGACTTTGAAGATTATCGAGCCTAGTCTCTCCATTTGATAAGTGAGGGAATTTAGGGAGGGAGAATGAGTTGCCCAAAGGCACACAGGTGTTGTCATGAAAGACGTGAAACTTAAACCTAAAGCTTTCTTTCTTTCATTTCCTACATTCCTTCCTTACAAATCCACAGATTGTGAGCATGTTATCCACGTGCTTCATTTTTCAGAACGGCAAACAGACACGCCCAAGATCACCCAGACGGTAAGATCCTGGGACCAGGATTCGAACCCAGGCACTAGCCCTCTTTCCACTACTGTTCCAATCAGTACCTTGTAGGACCTCAGGGCTTAGAGTTGGAAGGCAACCGAATCGAGGCTATCTAATCTAAGTTCTTCATTTGAAAGGAGAGGAAACAAAAGTAAAATGACTCGTCTGGGGTCACCGGGACAGTTACATCAGGCTCTCTGGAGGCAGAGCTATTGTTCTCGCTCCGGGCCTGCGTCCGCGTTTACCTAAAGAGGATCCTCTTCCCAGGCTTCCTCTGATAGGGCTGGGAATGCCACTCTTGTTTGGCAGGTTCACCGGACTGGTTTTGCTGGCTGGGAAGAGGCTCTGCGTGGGAGATGTTGGGGACTTCGCCGGCTCGGCTGTCTTGGGTCGGGCGGAGAGATTCAGTGGCTGTGCAGCTTCATCCTACGAGAGTTTAACATAAATAATTATTAAAAAGAAAAAAAAGCAAGACAAATGAAACACATTATCACTTAGGAAGCCACAGTTATTTTACACCTCGGAGACAATGCCACATTCTCCTCCAATAATAACAAAAGAAGCTAATTATCTACTTCCTTGAAGATTCATCGAAAGGAAACCTCATTAATTTCTCTGTGTTATGCTTCTATTTACATTAACTATGTAGTTGGATCATTCTTTTTGCCAAATTAAAATTTGAATTAGCTCACATTACAGCTTAATTTCCTAATGTGTTTTCAGAGATCCAAATTAACCTAGGGCATTTACAAAGAATTATTTAAAATTTCTAGGAGCTCCTCGGTGCTTTTGTGAGTGTTCTCTCTATAAAGATCCTGGGACTATGAATAGGCTCTGTGGCTAATTTTTTTTTTCCAAATCACAATTTTAGATTAAACAATTGTGAGTCTTTTAAAAATGGAAACATGGAAAGTTCCCCCCACCCCCAACTCCTGGGCCCCTGCCCAGGACACTGCAGCTTGGCTATGTCTCCCATGTGGCTTTCTGGGTGTGTGCACTCTTCATGGTCTATATTCTGGACTCTCCCCATGTTTAAAATTAATTTTTGAAAAGAGCAAGCAAGCATTGTAATTACATTTTACATGCCATGCTATATGTAATTTATTTTACATACTGAAAACAATGTCTTTCTCTCACTTTATATTCTGCACTGCCGATTTTTAATGAAATGTTTATTTTGAGACAGTGTCCCTTCTGCGCTGAACACAGGACAAACGTCTCACTTTTAATTCTATTTCAGCTAGGCCTTGAGAGCCTGTCTTTCAGCCTACTTCTTCAGCTGGAGAATGCCCAATACAAAAGTACTCTAATGGGGGAGGGGTGGGAGGGGTGGGATGGGACAGGAAAGGAGTCTACACACATTATATAGACTTTCACTTAAATGTTCAGAACTAAGAATTGCTTTGTTATATGTTAAAAGAAAAGTCCCTGAGGAATAATGAGTCCCCTGCTGCTAGGGCCCCCGGGGTCTGAGAGAGAGCAATGTATAGTTAAAGGCTTTCACCATCATTGTTCAGAGCACACAGCAGGACTGGGCACGGAGAATAACCCACCCCCTGCGCCCCAGACCGTGTAAAAAATAGGTCTAGCTCTGTCCCTCACTAGTTAACAGTCCCTTTCCCTCTCCTGGCCTCAGTTTCCTTCTGTTTGAAAGCGCCCTTGCAGATCAGACAATCTATGAGGGGATAAGCAAAGATAGAAAGGGAAAAGAGGACCCAGAGAGGGAAGAAGGAAGATTCTTAAGCATGAAAACTGCACTGAGTTAGCTTTCCTCTGGAGGAAGAAGTGCTGGTCAGCCTGGCACACATTGGTGCTCACTCCGGTGGTAATTAAAACTAAGGCATCAAACTATTCAAATACACTGATTTTACCATCATCTGTAGAGAGGCTTAGGGTCATTGATGAAACAAAGCGAATTTTATTGAAAAGCTCAAAAGTGTATTTTAAAATATTTTTCAAAATAATCATTTACTGAATTAAGATTTCTTCCCTATCACCTTTAACCCAAAGGAGTTTGGCAAAGTAGTAGTAGTAGTAGTAGTAGTAGTAGTAGTAGTAGTAGTAGTAGAAGAAGAAGAAGAAGAAGAAGAAGAAGAAGAAGAAGAAGAAGAAGAAGTAATGCAAAAGGTTTAAGGTGTGTAAAGTACTTTACATTTCATCTCATTTGATCCTTACAACAACCCTGAAAAGAAGCTGTTATAATTATTCTCAGTTTACAAATGAGGAAACTCAAGCAAATATCAGGGAAGTGACTTCCCCAAGGTCATACAGCTAATAAGTGTCTGAGGCAGGACAGAACTGCATCTTCCTAAGTCCAAGTCCATCATTCACAGTCCCCATCTAAAGGAACAAAAGCTTGTATTTCTTCCCTCACCAAAGAATACCATTCATAACATCCATCTTACCTTTACTTAGTATCATCCCATGCAATTGTGTTTCAACCACCCTTCCTATGCCAATTCAGGTTTCAAAATATTTCATGTAAAAGCAGGGAAAGTGTATTCCTGAGACATTTGGGAGGTCCTCCTTGCAGCTTCCAATAAAATGTCATCTGGGGCTGTCTCATTTTTAAGTCTTTGCATATCTGGCACATAGTAGTCACTTTTTTCAGTGCTGGTTGTATTGAACATGGATTGAATTGAAACCTTTGGCAAACTATTTTGTGGCATCAGTCACAAAGTAAAGGGATCCTTGAGACATTAATTCTGGAATTTTAAACGGAGATCTATCCCAAAGCATGTGGAGATAAATCCACCTAATCCCAACTCAGTTAGATAGACACAGCACATGGCGCTGCAGTCACACAATTCTCAAGGACAAAGAAGGACAATATTCTTTTCAGGTCACAAGTATCCCTCTTCCCTCCCCCAACAACTTTTACTTTGAGTCTTGTATCTATTTTTTTGCCCCTATGATGCTGCATGTAAATGGAATAAATATAAAGGAGAAGGCTTCCTTTTTAGTAGAATAAAATATAGTTGGGTTAAATTATGTAGGGAAACCCCCAAGAATTTGCATGTGGTCAGCTCTGTAATAGAATTCATCTGGCCAACAAAGCTGGAATGGTACTGGCTTCCATTCCAGCAGATATATGCTTAAATATAACCAGGGAAAATTTTACTCATCCAGTAAAGGTTTGGTTTGGGACAGATCCACTTGGCTGGCTCACTTGTGAAATGACTTTTGCACATTAAAGTACTCAATATTCAATATACCCAGTCACTGGTGTTTGATATCTCTCACACTATGGCAACTACAGTTAAACAAAGTGGCCTAGCTTCCCAGTGGAGCATTCTGCCTCTCCTTTGCCAATGTGAACACAGAGGATGGGAATAAATGAGATGAGGGCGACCCATAATCAGAGCTGTTTTATAAAATGGGAACTGGCCATGGGCTTATTTTTAAAGCTCCTGGTCACCATATTCCAGTATTTGGAACAATGGGGCAAAAGCTATGGACTACTTTTTCCCCAAAGGATTCTAATTATATGGATTGGGGTTGGAGTCTTGGTAGGGTGGGGCAACAGACATCTGGACCTGTTTTTTCATCATCAAAGGGAACTCCTGATGTGGACAGTTTCTTCACTGGTGCAGATCTTCAACTCATCTGCAAAATACAATCTTAGAGAGTTGCCTGGGAAACTAAGGCATTAAATAACTTGTCCATGATCACACAATTAGTATGTGTCAGCTAAGATTTGAACACGGTCTTCCTGATTCCAAGGCTATCCCTTTATTCGTTATATTAAACTTTCTCTATAATTATATGTATTCAATGAAAATTTCATTTCTTCAAAAATATGTTAATTCCTCATGATACTCTTTGCATAATCTTCATTTTCTTGGCTTTTAATTTCTGAGGGTTGCTTGGTTTTGTTTTTGTTTTTTTCTTAGAGCCTTTATGTGACCTCAAAAGTTCACTGGGAATTTTGCAAAGTCAGATCATTTCATCAAATCTGCCATTGCTAGTATCGAGTTCTGCCTGTTTCTCTTATTAGCATCAAGCCTATTCTTATTTGAGACCTATCAAATATCTTCTAAGACCAGGTCAAATAACTGCAGAATATATCGAGCACCCAAGTGCTTTTGACAAATGTTAAAAGCAAATGTGTGATCTTTACATTCTCTCCACAAAAGAGGATATTTTACCAAGCCCATTTATTTCTGTTGGTCTGTTTGGCTTTGGAAATCCCATATAGGAAGCAAATACTATAATAAAATGAACCAGTACCTCCTATAGGTACCAGCTGCACCATGAAGTTGGAGAGGCATACCACGTCATTTCCATGCTGCTGCCAAGCCCTATGTGGCTTCCTCACAAGGAATCATATCTGGCCACAGTCTAGGCATCATCAGAATACCCAGCAGCTCTGTGCAGTCCTCCAGAGTTTGGGAAGGGATGGCTGGTGGCACAACCCACTCCTCCTCATTCCCAAAGGACCATATTTATACTAGGTTGTGATGAGAAATATTCACAACTTGAGAAAGCACAACCTGGAATCTTCTCCATTCATCTGCCTAAGCATGGATGGGCTGGACCTGGACTCCTTCTGCTCTGGTTTTATCCATGAGCAGGAAACAGGCACATGTCTGTGAAGCATGGAGCAAAGTCTTGTGGGCCTACTAAAAACCTGCCATTTGTACTCATGAATATTCTAAAATAAAAGCCAAAATTCTGGGAAAGGGAAAGATGCTCCTGAGAAGCAAAGTCTGCAGAGCTGAGTATGGAGTTCTGGGTAAAGATCTCACAATATGGCACTATTGTTTTCAATAGGAAAACACCTGTTTGTCAACATGCTCATGAAATTGACCACAATAGATGGATACTGCAGGCTTCTTTGCCGTGGCTGTATTCCCTGCAGTTCACTCCAAAACACAGATCAGGCTTCTTGCAGTGCCATTTTCTAAACCCTTTCCCTATACCCCCACAAGAGGCAAGTACCTTAACTTGAGTTACAGGGCTGGTCCCTCTCTTTTCATTTTTCATCCCAGTAGGTGAGACTGCCCCTGCTGTGGTTGGTGGCTGCGGAGTAGACGGCATCTTTGCACCAGGTGACACCTGCATGCTGGCCAGCTGGGCCGCATAGAGCTGCTGCAAAACAGGAAAAGGCAAACATTTCTCTCTTCAATGGGGGTGAACTGGAGTTTGGAAAGACTTACCAGGACATCAAGTTCTTAGATACTAATTCGTTTTTCTGAGAGTTTTACCACCTAGTTCTTCTTGGGTATGTTGAGAAAAGGGCATCTTCCCTCTCATGCTTGGCTATGCAAGCTTCCTGAATCCCCTGCTGATAAGCCATGTTGAACCTTTCTCAAGACTTCAGTGTACAGTGAGAGCATCACTCACTTTTCCTACTCCATACAGGCTGGGCCAGACCCAACTCTGTAGGTGAGATGATCGGTAACATTGAAAGAGAATCAATTCCAGAGAATTCACTCTTCTTCCAGGATCCCAAAACCCACAGGGAGCTACTAGATATTCAAGGGCCTCATTTCTAAGTAGGCCATAGTCAAGCCCCCTTTTCTCCCATTTCCTCTGAGATCTGAAAGCAAAGGCAGTTTCCTTTTCAAAGTGTATTTCCTCCCATCCCTGTCACTTGAAGGAGGAACCTCAGCAATGGGGAAGGACCCTGGGTTACTTGGCATACCTGCTCTGAGGTGTGATTGTTTTTTTCCAAGCCAAAAGACCAACTTAAAGGTGTCCCCCTGGGATGAAGGAGTTGACATCTGATAACCCAGCCAGTCTATTTCATAGTCAATAGAATTCCCCACCCCAGCCCTGCAATCAGCTGAGAATTTCAGGGGTTCCCTGTCCTTCCCACTGCCTTTTTTGCTCAATTGTTTCTCCTTCTAGAGTACTTTCTGCCTTGGGTCTTCTTTTGACAGGCTTCCTATGAAGGCCAGATGAGTTTCTTATTCATTCAGCTTGACTTGAGACAGGACAGGAATCTGGACACTCATCATCCACCGATTTTCAACTTTACAACAAAGCCATGTTTATTGAAGTCAAAGTTGAAAAAGATGTATGTCCCATTCCCATAGTGCTAAATATAGCTAGCGCAATTTATTACCTGGGATACTATGATAATTTCAGTGGATCGGTTATTTCATGAGGATGAATATTGTACCTCCATCCATTCACTCCCCCGGATCAGTGCGAATCACTACCTTGCCTTCTCAGGAAAGGAGGCATGGTGGTATAGTGGAAAGACCATTGGATTTAGGAGACAAAGGACCCGGGTTCAAATTATGACTCTGCTTTTGTGCAACCTTAGGCAAATTGGTTAGCCTCTCTGGGTTTCAGTTTCCACACCTCTAAAAAGAGGTTTAGACCAAACAATCTAGTCCCTTCCAGTTCTAAAATCCCATTACCCTATAGAATTCTTGTCCCCATCTTTCCATAAATGCCCTATATCCAATACACTGTAGCAGAGGCCTTCCTCTTTTAATGTTTCCTGGATATCATGAATATGGAATACTTGTGTTATATATTTGCTGTCCATGGGTAGTCACTAAACCTTTCTGAGCCTCCTCTGTAAAATGGGAATAATGATGTTGTGAAGAGAACTTTTCATAAGCCTTAAAACACTACAGAAAATGTGAATTCTCATGCCTGCTGTTATTAGTAATATTACAGGATAAGCCCACTTCTTTCTGGATCATCCTGGGTGGTGTTGATGCATTTTTACACCATATGCAACCTGGCTACACCCACCATTCATATTTTTCCCATTACCCTTTGGGTTACATGCAATTACGATTCTTTTGAAATGATGGTGTTCTATGAGCCAAATCCACGCAGCAGCATCCAGAACTAGGGGTAGCAAAGAGATGAACTTTGGGGCAGCCACGGGCACTTGGACGATTGCTTGGGAGATCCACTAAAAAGTGTTCTTTCCTGATTAAGAACAACTTAATCCTCACCTTGAATTAACAGTGGCAAAGGCTCTATCCATCCCACATAAGGAAGAGCCTGCCTCTTCAACCACATGGAAATCAGTTAAAACTTTGCCTTATTAGTTGTGGGGGTAGGGAAAGGAAAGGGGGGAAAAAAACCAGGTGGTTTGTATGTAATTTCCAACATTACTATCATTCAGATGGACAAATAAAAAAAATTACAGTAATCAAAAGCAGACCTTTCAGCACATGTAATTAAATGAAAGCTTAATAAGGAATAATTTGCAAGAGCCAGATGTGCTTATGTCATAATTGTTGCTTTCTTTGGAACAATTTTTCTAATATAACAAGTCTCCAAAGAAATGAAAGTTTCACAATACTGCGAATACTGTGCAATGACTCAGGGGCTAGACAAATACATGTGTAAGGGTCAGAGTCAAAAATCTAGGGATTGCTGAGCATAAAGAAAAAAAAATGCTAGGCCCCTTCTTTGTTCCAGTTCGTGTGGTCTGGGTGGCCTGCCTCCAAAAAGCGGCCAGGTCAGGAGGCAAGGCTTATGAAACCTGAAGGGTCTCTGCACTTCTCCAGTGAAGATCGTAGGTTTTTCTTCCCCTTGTCAAACTCTTCCACATGCCAGTTCCATTCAGTAGAAAAGAAATTCTGTCCTGATGGACAGAGACTCAACGCAGCCTGTGGCCACGGCACATCAAAGAGGATGACATCTCTCAGATTGGGCCTCGTGGAGGCTATAGGCAACATTACTCCAGCCCAGGAGAGAAACTAACTCACCCAATTCCTTAGCTTTATTTCACCAACATCAAAGCCGAAGGAATAAAATTTGGGAAACTCTTCCATTTGAAAGGCAGCTTACTGGTTCGTCTGTCTTCCTTTACAAATTGGATGCTATATTCTGACTCTGGAATCACAACTCTCTCATCTGTTCTAAAACAGAGATCCCAAGTCGGTAGCCGTAGAAATTGAAGGAACCACAGAGATCGGTTAGTCCAATCCCTACTTTATAGCTGAGGAAACTGAGGCCCTATGAGGTAACAATCATCATAAATCCTTCTGCTTCTTTATTGTTTCCACAAAACATCCTTTCAGTGAGAACCCTAGCATCCCACCCAGAATTGGAACAGACCTCATCTGGTCCAATCCCAGCCTCAGTAGGACCCCCTTACATGTAGTCATCCAGGAAGATCTCCAAGAGCTCCTTACTTCCTAAGATAACCTATTCTAGTCTTGGACAGTTCTAAATGCTGAGAATTTTTTTTTCTCTCCATGAAGCTTAAATTTGCCTTTCTGAAACTTCCATTTATTATTCCTAAAGTGAAGTTAAATCCCTCTTTCACAATTGTCCCTCAAATATTTGAAGACTGCGCTTATGCTCCCCTACCCCATTACATTTTCTTTTTGCTAAGCTAAATATGCCCAATTCCCTCTGTGGATCTCAAGAGGACAAGAACCCACAGCCTTCACCATTCTGGTTGCTCTCTTCCAGACATCTTACTTCTATATAGGTGAGGATACAAAGTTTGTTTGTTTGTTTGTTTTTGGTTTCCAATAAAGCCATCTACATCTACTTAGTGGACTTTTAAGACGTCAAGTGATTTTTTTTTCCTTTAAAGAAATTCGAGAAAAATAAACTTGGTTTAAGCTATATTATGGCGGTTTAAAGGAAATGATTCATAAAATGTCAGCGCTATTAGGGATTTCATCATGTTAGAGTTGGAAGGGACCCTGAAGTTCATTTAGTGATGATAGTCTAACCCCCTCATTTCACAGATGGTGAGAATGAGGCTCAGAGAGAAGTTTTTGCCTACAGTTGCACAGCTAGTAAGCAGTAAAGTCAAAGCAGAAACTCAGACCTCGGAATCTTTGCAATCCAGATCCAGTGCTCTGCTCATTATGCCAACCTTCCTCCCTAGCCTTGATTTTATAGGTGGATTGCAATGGTATTATAAATGAGCCAGTAGGATCAATCCTGGAGAACATATGGCAATGAGCCTGATCCATAATGTTCCCCGGAGGTCAAGTTCACTCCTTGGTTAAAGTAAGGCAAAGAGACAAGAATCACAATCCAGCCCTCTGTGATCCAGCTTCATACGAATTTACTTAGAGTGGAATCCTTAGGGACAACAGAACTCAAGCCTAAATGGTAGAGAGTAACCCTGTGTCTGAGGGTATGGAGAATACCCTTCAGGCCATCTTTTATCTGAAAGAATCATTACAGCTTTTTTAATTTTATTAAACTTTGTGATCAGTGTTTTAAATAGTGAACTTGACATAATATAACTCAACTATACTAGCACTGATAGCCTAGAAAAGTCTGCAAATACCAGGTGTGCTATTAACCTGCTGCTTCTTAGCCCAACCCCTGGTTTTGGAATCTGGTCCTCCTCTAAGTCACCTAATTGCCCAGCGTGGGTCCACAAATTGGTTCTAAAGTTGGCTCTGTGCTTGGGGGTGGAGGCAGAGTATGCACTCTGATGACCCAGTGACTCATACTTTTCTTTCTCAAGATCACAGAAGCTCAGGATTTCAGATTTGGAAGGGACCTCAGCAGTTAGACCTCTCGCCCAACCTAAAACTGGAAAAAAAAAATCTCCACTAGAACCCATTGGATATGTCACTGTTCAGGCTCTGCTCTGAAGAACTCTGAGGAGGCAGAATCTCTCAAGGCAGGCCATTTTCCAATTGTTAGGAAAGCTTTCTTTATATCAAGCCTCAATTTGCCTTTTCGCAACTTCTTCCCATTGCTTCTGAGTCTTCTTCCCTCTGGGACCAAATGGAATAAATCTAGTGCCTCTTTGACATGACAGTTCTTTGAACACTTGACCATGACCCTCTTATTCCCCTGACAATATTTTTATGTCTGGTTCAAACATCCCAACTGGTCCTCTTTGGCCTTTCACCATCCCGATTGCCCTTCTCTGGAAGTTCTCCAGCTGATCAATGTCTTTCATAAACATTGGTCCCCAGAAATGAGCACCTTTTAATGTGACCTGGACAGGGCAGAATACAACATATTCCTGGAATCGAGGCTTCTGGACCTTAATGGAGCCCCCGATTGGCTGCCTGATCACACATATTGAGGAGAGTCTATGGAAGCTGACTCATTAAAATGTAGACTTACAAGCTATTGGATAACAATTACCTAAATTTATGAACCTACTATAAACCCTCGAATTTCTATATGAATTAGACAGTCCCAGGGTAACTAATGAGCAACACTGATTCTTCCTCATCTGGTTGCTTATAAATTTAAAACTGAGCTAAGTCTGTCTGCATCTTTTATTCCTGCTAGTATATAAAAAGCCAGGTTCCCCAATTTTACTCAGAGAATTCCCTGTGTATTTCAGACACAGAGTCTCTTTTTCCATTTTGGTATCATCTGAACCTAAGAGTAGATCCACTAAAATTGGCCTTTTTTAAAGACCAATGGCTAAGAAGAAAGCAAAGTTTTGATTAAATATTGGGTTTGGCTTTCAAAAAACATCATTAAATGTAAGCCACCAAGGTCGTGGCACAACAACTCATTGCGACACATAAAGATGATGCCCCCAAATAATGCTGAGCGTTTGACAAACTACAGCATGTGAGAGGGTAGAGCAAGGCTGAGGCAAAATCCCACAAACATTTATGCTTCCATTATACTCTTTGTAAACACAGATTGCCCATTTCACATTTGGAACAATGCAATGGGATAGTTGTTGGTTTTTTTCTTTTTTTAAACACATGGTGGATATGCATAAAAATGAGGCTGGGTGGCTCAATGAAAAGAGTGCTGGATGAGGAATCAAGATTGCAATGCAAATATCAGCTCTACCACCTACTATTGTAGGACCATGAGCAAGTCAGTTCCTGTGCTGGGCTTCAGTTTCCTCATTTGTAAAATCTGCTAAAGAACTAGAATTTACAGTGGTTCCAGTTGGCTTATTCTTGCTAATTGTTCAATCATAGTGAAACAACATTATTAAAGTATAAAAATAATTTAAAATTTTTACTTGCTATAATGTCACATGAACAGCAGAAGCAGGTAATCTACAGTTACTGCCTTGGTAAGGTTCAAGCAATTCCCTAACATTATTCCCTTTGTATGGTCCTACTGTGACATAGGTCAATATCATCCCTCCATCAATAAGATCTTCTGGCAAAAACAAAGGGTCAAGAAATCAAGGAATGTGGGGTCTCCTCCTGGCTTTCCTACTGACTCATTGGGCCACTTGGACAAAAGACATAGTCTGGGGTTGTGTTTTTTTTTTTGCCCTACTTTAATTAAAACAGGAATAAGGTTTTATAGTCTCTAACTGAGGATCATCCAAAGGGCTATGGAGAGGAAGTATGGGGGGCATGAACAAGCTTTGACATGTTACAAACAAGGCGATATGAGAGGTAGAGTGCTAGACTATGGATTCAGGTAGATCTGAGTTCAAATTCTGTCTCAGATACTTAATAATCACACCTGCTTTTGTAGGGCTGTTATTGAGGACCCCATGAGATACTATTTATAAAGCACTTTGCCAACCTTAAAGCTCTCTCTAAATGTTGGCTATTATGATTGCATATCTTATAAGTATGCACACATACAGAGACTTGGTTTTATTAATAACAGTCTATCCTTAAAAGCATTTTCTATTTAGGTGGCCCAGTGGTATAGTGGGAAAAGTGCTGTACTTGGGAACCAGAAAAGACTAGGGGTTCCAATCCTGTACTTAATGCCTTTGGCTATATTCACAGGACAGGTTAACTTCCCTGAAACTCAGTTTCCTTCTCTGTAAAAAGGGGACCTAATCTCAAGGTCTGTTTTGATCTGCCAATGAAATTGTATCTGGGAAGCTCTTTGCTCCCCTGGCAAAGCACCTCAGCTTCATTTTTCTCTCCTTAGATCTGCAACTCTGTTGGGAGAGAGGGAGTGCAAGCTTCCACTCATCCCCCACCCTTTACAGATTAGAAAATGGGTTCAAAGCAGTGAGGTAACTAGCCTACAGTCACCTAATTAGTGATTAAGTCAGGATTCAAACCCAGATATTTTGACTGCAAAACTGCAAGAAATGATGAGCTCAGTGATCTTAGAAAAACGTGGAAAGACTTGCATGAAATAATGAAGACTGAAATGAACAGAACCAAGAGAAAACAGTGTATACAGTGACAGCAACATTGTTCCAAGAATAACTGTGAATGATTAAGCTATTCTGAATATTATAAATATTCAAGTAAACTACAAATGACCCGTGAAGGAAGATGCTATCCACCTTTAGAGAAAGAAATAATAAATAAAAGTGTGCATGGTATGATTTTGCACATATACACATATATGTATATATACATATGTATATATGCACATATCTATATCTACATATGTCAAATGGTGACCTTCTTTAGTGCAGGGTGGGGAGAGAGAGGGAGGGAGAGAGTTCACAACTAAAAATGTAACAAAAAATTAATTAAAAAAAGACTAATGTTCTTTCCTCTACATTATGCTATATTCTGGTATAGAACACTGTATAGCTGGCCTTGGGATCAGGAATTCTTCAGTCCAGTTCAAATATTAATTAAGTAACTACTTTATGCAAAACACTATGTATTCAAATGAAAAAAGAAAAAAAAATATCTTTACCCTCCAGAAGCTTCCATTCAGTAGGAAGAAAGACTTGGCTTCAAGTCTTGCTCTGATATACATTTGTTGTGAGACTATAGAGCAGTCATTTAACTCCCTGTTCCCCACACAATTCTCTAAGAGGACAAGTTACAGACAAGTTGCTGGTTTAGATCAGTGAAGAATTTCTCTACAGTAATGACAGGCTTAGGGTTAAGAGGACTTTCGAGGTCATCCAGTCTAATGCCTTCATTTCATAGACAAGGAAAGGGACATCGATCCAAAAAGCCTGAATGACTTGTCCAAGTAGCTGAGTCTCTGTTCGAATATAGATGCTCTGATGTCAAGTCCACTATTCTTTACAAAATGTACCACACTTAGCTCTATATTCTTTTAAATACTTTATTCTGTGTAGCTGTGATTTTGTGTTAACTTGTTTGTTTTTTTCCTGATGGAAGAGAAGGGGAAATTATTTAACCTTCAGAATATGTGAATCCATGTCATAACCAGTAACATCATAATGGAGTCTTAACACATATAAGATGAAGCCAGGCCAGGTGAACTGTGGAACATACTTAGAAGTCCTTTAGGGGAAAAAAGGAGGCAGTAAAGGCCAAAATGTTTGCATCAACATCCTACAAATGTGTAGACTGAGAAAAGTAGAGTCATAAAGACTTGAACTAGCCTCAGGAGAAGGGGTCCAGGGGCTCATGATTTTTTTAATGTTTTGATAACTTTCAGTACAATTGCTTTCCCTTGTAATCCTGTGCATTTTATTTTATGTATTAAAAACAGTATTCTGAGAAGGGGTCCATAAGATTCACCAGCCTGTTAGATACAAAAAAGGTTAGAAACCCCTACTCCAGACTGTGTCAGGACACCAGAAAACAAAACCCAACTAAACCCACTTCTTCTTTCTTTCTACCCAGTTAGGACAGTAGTCTAAAGTGATGAGCTAGATCCCAAGGTGGGTCGGCTCATTTCCAAATGTTCTGAACTATACAATCTAGCTTTTCTTAAAAAGTTTTCTCCCAACTTGAAATCTGAGGGGCCAGTTATTGTTAAGGGAACAACTACAGTAACAGAGGAAGACAAGTTAACTCTAAGTAACTTTCTCTCTTTTGGTTTGGGGTACTTGCTTCCTCCTCCATTTTGTAAGCCCTGCCCTCCCCAGAGAATCCACATAGCAGCCAGGGCAGAGGTCCAGGTACACACCTTCTTCCTCTGCTCATATATTCTCTAATAAAACTGATATGAGGAGAAAGTAGCAGCAGAGCATTGACAGAAAGAGAGGAGCTGGAGGAAAGTCCAGAGTCTTTGGGAAAGATGGAAGCTGGGGACCTTCTGCTGTCAACCCCAAGAATCATCAGGACCACAGGTTTCAACCAGGAAAGGACATTAGAGATCATGTCTTACAATGTCATTACTTTTCAGAGGAGAAGACTGAGGCCCACGGTGGTGATGTGATGTCCCAGGTCACATAGATGATATTGTGAGAGAGCCAAGGCATGAAGTCAGGCATTTTGACAGCTGCCCTCTGGTCTACAGACACAAACCGACAGATGCATAGGATTGATGGTTGGAAGGGACCTTAGAGAGCATGGCATTCAATAACCTCCTTTAATAGAGGAGGCACAGAGAAGAGAGATGCCCAAGGCCTCACAGGTGGAAGAGAGCAGAGTCAAGATTCACCCTGAGGCTTTCTGACATCAAGTCTTGCCATGTTCCTGCCAAGTTCCACCAGATTCTCTGCCATGCCACTACAATGATCTCTTTGGTGTCGATTCCTATGTGTTCACTCATTCTTGCCACTTCTATCATAAAGTGCTCTTTTAAAAAGGCTGCAGCATTGTCACCACTGACCAAGCAAAAAGGACAAAAATCTCCCCCAAGAATGAGGGAGCAGAGCAAGAGGAGAAAGGGGAAAGCCTGCTCACCCTTCACACAGTATTGAAGGGCCACCTTCAGAAAAGTTGAAGTATCTCCTCCAGCCAGTACTCCCTCTAGCCATGGGTCATCCCTACTTGTTACAGCCTCACCCAAAGGCTAATGGCATGGGGCATGGGGCACTGTAACCCCACTCCCTCATCAGGCTGCGAGAAAGTCATTCCTACCCTATGTCTGATTTCACTACGGTAGGCTCAGCAGAGCAGCGGGGTCAGAGGGAGAGAGAGAGAGAGGGAAGTGACAGGGCCCAGATTGTTGGCAGGAGGACATTAATGTATCCTCATGATTTATATTCCCTAACCCTGAGCTCCTGGGCCTGCAGGGTTTCACTCTGTGGTGGCTCTGAGGTTGGATGCCCTTGGTTTTGTTAGCCACTCCAAACAATGCTGGTGCCCATTCCAGCTTGCCTTCTGCCCACAAAGCATGGCACCAAGTTCAACAGTGAGGAGGTGGAGATGGAAGCAGGGGTAATTAAGCAGCCTGATTGATTGCTCGTGCTGCACAGGGAGGAAAGTGTGTCAGTAACAAATCACTATGGACTAAAGTTGAGGGGAGGCGGCGGCAATCATCTAAAAAGAGATGGTAAATATTTTTTTCCTTCTACAAAGTAAACCAAAAAATCCATTAAATATGTTCTTAATTGGGTTTGTAAACATTTTTTTTCAATCAAGAGAATCAAAGCATTTGTTTGAGAGATTGGCATGGAACTATTAACCATATTAGATGAGACAATATGATATCAGAGAGAATTGGGGGTTGTGAGGGGGTGGGAGGGAGGCCTTCAGAGCTGCCCCTTCTAATTCTTGCATACCTGGACCAACTGGTGCCTGATTATAAGTGTCTCTCACTCTTTCTTGTTTCAGTGTCCTTATCCATACCTCTAATATTTCCTCTCACGTTTGTTCTGCCCACTTTTGTGCACCTATCTTCCACACTCATCCCTCTCCTTGCTGCTCTCTCCCTGAGCTTACCACAGTATTCCTGACCCCCAACCTTCTTCAAATCCTCCCCAAGGGAAGGGGGGCACTATTTGACATACAAGAGAAACAAGTGTGTAGGAATGAAATGGAAAGGATACCAGATTCCAAATTTAATATGATTTGGAGTTGTTTGAGGTCTTAAGGATCACTTAAGTCAACTGCCCTCATTTTCCAAGAGCTAAGAGGGAAGAAGAGATTAATGGAAGGTCATGCAGCCTTATAATAAGTAGAAGAAGAACTAAGATTTGAACCCAAACTCAGGACTCTTCACTCTAGCGAGCTTCTTCTTGATACTAAACCACAGGGTATCTGGGTGTGTATGACAGCCAGGACACGTCATTCTCTGAGTCTTGGCTTCCTCATAAGTCAGATGGGTATAAAACTACTTGTAGAATCTACCTAGTGGGATTACAAAAAGAAAAGTTCTAGAGAAGCATAAGTTTTATGATAAATACAAAGTATCCAAGGGAATGTAGAAATCCACAGACATAGACTTAGAGCCGGAGGGAACCTAGTGGGCCACAGATTCCAAACCGCTCTTTTTACAGATGAGAAAACAGAGGCAGACGGAGGTTAAATGGCTTGCCCAGGGTCATGCAGCTAGCAAATATCCAAGGCAGGGTTTGAACTCAGGTCTTTCTGACAATAAGTACAGTTTTCTAGGCTCTTCAATTCAATTCCACTGAACAGACTTAAGATCCGCTGCGTAAGAGGCTACAGAGAGAAACTAGCAGATCTAGAACTGTATGCTGTTCAGCCCTTTTCAGGTGTGCCTGACTCTTCATGATCCCATTCAGGGTTTTCTTGGCAAAGATACTGGAGTGGTTTGCCATGACCTCCTGCAGTTCATTTGACAGATGAGGAAACTGAGGCAAAGAGAATTACGTGACGTGCCAAGGGTCATAAAACTACTACATATCTGAGGCGAGATGTGATTCCAGGTCCAGGGCTCTATCTACCGCTCCACCTAGCTGCCCAAGAACTGTACACTCGCTAACTATGACAACATAGAAAAAAGAAGGAAGCAAGGCAAATGGGAAGAAAGTTTTAGAAAACCTTTATTTGCTTGGGTTCTTTTTATTGTTATTTGTTTCTTTCACTTCCTCAAAAGTTTAGGGTGAGATTTGCTCCATTTTGCTTTGATTAATTTTTTTGTGAACAGACAATTTTATAATTTTTAAAAATCTTTTTTAAACCTGTGACTTGAAATTATTTTTTTTTCCAGAGATTCTCTAGTTCTTAGAATGTAAGAAAGGTTCCTTAGTGATCTCCTAGCGCAACCTATTAATTTACAGATGAGGAAGAGATGAGTAGCTCACTCCAGGCCACATAGTGCATTAAGGGCAGAACAGGGATAGAATCCAAGTTCTTCTGACCTCCTTCAGCAGCCGTATGAAGACCCAAAAAAATTAAGTTTTTGCTAGGAATGTTCTGGCCACCAAATGGTTCATCATCAGAATCAGAGAGGATTTTCAGTAGAAATGTCCTTAAGGATGCATTGCCATCTACTTTGCTGCTGCACCCTAAGAACCGTGGGGTCATTCCATCCAACTTGCAGCTGAAACCTAGATATGTATTTTTTCCCTTCATTAGAATATGAACTTCTTGAGATCAGGGAGTGTCTTGGTTTCCTATTTGTGTCTCCATTCCTTCACAGCAAGTGTTTGATTAAATGTTTTTTTTTCATTCATTCTCCATTCATTCTCCATTCTCCATTCTTCCCTCCATTTTTTTCCTTTTCTTACTCTTTTTCCTTTCCCCCTTTTCCCCCCTTGCAACCCCTCACATCACAGAATTAGCAAGGGACCAAACAGAATCTGCATTTTATCTGGACTTTTGGTCCTACCTACTTTCTGAATCAAAGAAGTACTTTCCCAGTCTTCCACTCAAGAAGTCTCCACTACATTTTTTTTCTTTAGATAAAGATGGAAGTGTATCTCAAAGTTTGGAAATAACCACAGTGATTGGGAAAAAGTTTTTCCAAACAACATCCCCTGAGGTACCTAAAAAGTAATCCCAGGGCAACTGGGGGTGATTTGCGTAGTAGAATTTTATTTTAATATTTGTTTTAAAATGCATACATTTTTAAATGCAAACCACACTAATTAGGTTAAGGTAATTATAATCATGTGGAGGTGTTTTCAGATTTTTTAAATTAAAGTTTATGCAAATACATGTAAAGGGACAGAAATGTACCTGAGCACTGAGAGCAGGCCCCCAACAAAACACCCCAACTCCTGGCTTTTGCCAAAAGCTTCAGGGAGCAACTGAGGCAAACTCAGCAGGAAAGGGTTCCTAGGTTCTCATAGCCTATCTGAATTTCTGAAATTCATGTTAACCAACCCACACTGCTAACCAAAACTATGACCAGGCATAGAATGAGGGAGAGAGGAAGGAGAGGGGAGAGAGAGAAAAGGTAAAGGGAGAGAGAGAGAGAAAGGGAGAAGGAGGAAAGGAGGGAGAGAGAGAGACTGACAGAGGCAGAGAGAAAGAAACTGGTTAGAGACTCTAGACAAATGACCTCCCGATATTTGTGCTAAGAAAGATTGAATTTTCCATAATCTCAGATCACCAAGAAATGAGGCACCATTGATCTTCTTTCATAGGGAATCAGCTGGAATTTAGGTACAAATATCAAAAATGAAAACTGTACACAGTTGTTCTTCCTTTCTCACTTCTCCTTCTCCTCTTCCTTCTTCCTCTTCCACCCTCTCCCTCTTCATCTCCCTCTGCATCTATTTTCTATCCCTCTCCTCCTCCCTCTTCTCCCTACTTCTCTCTCTTTCTCTTCCCTTTTCCTCCCTCCTCCCTCTTTCCTCCCTCCATTTTTCCTTTTGTTACTCTTTTATCTTTCCCCCTTCTCCCCCCTTGCATCCCCTCGTATCACAGAATTAGCAAGGGACCAAATCTAAAAAGATCTGAATTCTCTGTTCCCCTTAGGGTTTTGCCCACGTTAGTCAATAATGTCAAAAGGCATGCCCATCGCCTCGCTTAAACACTCACAGTCTCCCTGCTTCTCAGAGGCACCCACACTCAGGAATGCTTTAAGTAAGCCGCATAAATCTGCCACGCTTTATTTACGGGGATGAAAGTTCAGCATCTTAAACAATGAGTAATTTGACAGGCATTTGGAAAGGTGATGGTGAGTACAGTTGGAAATCTGCAACATGGAAGCTGCCAGGATTATTTTCCTTTTGTTACCAAATGTTGGGTAGGTAAGCCCAAGGACTAGAGATATCTAGCCCCTCAATATTCCTGAGCTGGCTACACTCCTTTAACTCTCTAGTTCACCAGGTAAAACTTAAACGAGTACCTCTTGGCCGAACCATCAGAACATACTCAACAAAGCAACTGATTCATGAGGCCAGAAGTTGGGCCTAAAATCAAAGTCCGTTCTGTGGACCATGAGCCTCGAGGGAGATTTTCGTGTGACACTGGGCATATGCATATATACCTGTAGGTGCCATTAAAGTAACACAATTTTTAGAATAAAAAGCACACACTATTACATTACTCAATGAGTTTAAAAGACTGGTTTTCTAAGAATTAAAGATGACTTCATGTGATTTAGAGTGAGAAAAGAATTTGTGTATCATCAAGTCTAGTCCTTTCATTTTAAAGTTCATTTTAAAGTTGGCTTAGATCTGGAAGAAGCTTAGAATTCATCTAGGCCAGCCCCTTCTCCCTATTTACAGGCAAGGAAACTGAGGCCCAAGAAAATAAAATGAGTTCCCTCAAATCACACAGGTAGCCAAGCTAAGCTTCAAATTCAAGACCCCTGACTCCAAATTGAATGTTCTTCCTATACATGATAAATATAACCCACAGCAACACGATAGTCAATGAAAAGCCTCCACAATCTAACCATGCATTAGATTGGCTAGAAACATAACATGAGCTTCTGCACATGGTGCCTGCCAAGGACCCAGATGCTGTTGCTAGAAAAATATACTCAACTTCCAAGATTCTGGGTCCTTTGACTGCCACCCATGACAAAGTGAAAGCAGTCCAAAGTAGAAAAGGCTATGTGTAATTGTTCGGAGCAAAACATGCCAGTATTTTATTAAAGAAGAAATAAATTTACAAATACATATGTCTGGGCAAACAAAACTTCATGTAAAAGAAATACGGCATTTTCAAATTTACTGGATGCACATGATTTCCTTTCCTATCACAACAGCAAGTGTTACTGCTGGTAACTAACAAGATGGCTTATTAAGTATAAAAGTTTTTTTTCCAATAGTGAAAGCAAGACCTGGTTTTAAATTTCTAATTGGACTGTGGGGAATTATAGTATCTCAAAAGAGCAGATAAATGGAACAGTAAGTTAATGAATGGAATTCTCACTCATTTTGAATCATGCAGACAGCTGAATGTTATAGGTTTCTTATGTCAGTGTTCTAAGAGGGACAGGATGAGATGGTGGAAAGGTCACTAAGCTTGGAGTTATAAGACTAGAGTTCAAATTCCAGCTCTCCTGACTACTAGCCGACTGACCTCAGTCAAATCATACCCTCACTCCTCAGCTATAAAATAGAGGGTGGGTTGCAGACTAGGTGAGTCCTCAGGTCCTTTCAAGGTCTAGAATTATAGTATATACATACAGAGATATGTACAACTGGGTTTTGAATCCACCTTCAAGCGATTAAATCAGAAAAGAGAATATTGCAAAATAGTCATATTCACAGCCTCTTCCTTTATTTTCTTTTTTTGTTTGTTTGTTTGATGTCTTCCTTTCAGAGAAATAATTGTTATTTTGGTTTTGAAAGCCAACTCCACCCATACCTCTTCTGAAGGCTGCTGAAAATCTTCCAGGGGCTCAGTGAGGGTACCCTGAGATTACTGGGTATCAGAGAGAAGCATTAGAGAAAGCTGAATGACCCCTTCATGGCATGCTCTGTTGCTCATGCTCTAGCTCTCTCTCTCCTCTCTCTCTGTGTTTCTCTGTCTCTGTCTGTCTCTTTCTCTGTTTCTCTATCTCTGTCTCTCTCTGTCTCTCTCTCTCTCTCTCTCTCTCTGTCTCTCTCTCTCTCTCTCCTCTCTCTCTCTCTCTCTCTCTCTCTGTCTCTCTCAGATGGAAATATACCTTATGAATCAGCAAGAGGGTTCTATTAGCAGATCATAAGCAGAAGGTCAATGTCTTATTGGGTAGAATGATGTAATCTTAAAGGCTAGGAAGCTGATGGGTCAATGAGCTTATTAATAATTCATTTGAACACTTGTTATTGCAGATTAACCAAGCATCTGTCAAAATAAGATGGAATTTCATACTCATCAAAAAATATTTAAGAGGATTTCTTTTTCGCAATGTTTGCTTCTCCATCACTAGTTCATAAGTCAATTCTCTTCAATTCAGTCAAAATTTATTAAGTGCCTACTATGTGCAAGGTTCTGAGCTGTCTCAGCTAAAATCTATTAAAAAAAGTTTTTCATCATCCTCTTAATGACTTCACTCTGAGATCATCTCCAAATTATGCTGTCTATGGATTGTTGGTACATAGTATTTGCATGTTTTCTCTTCCATTAGACTGGGAGTCCCTTGTGGACAGGGATTGTCCTTTGCCCTTCCGTGTATCTCCAACACTTACAAGAATGCTTGGTAGTAACTGCATAATTATTTGTTGATTATCTGACTGATCAATTTCTTGGGATTATGAATATAAAGATGGAATAGTTCCTTCCTTCAAGGAGTTAACATCATTAATTTGGTTTTAATTGGTCACTGCACGTTACTGGACAAAAATCTGTCCCTTAAGCAGTTGTGGTGCTAGAGGAAAGAAGAGTCAGCTAGCAGATGGGGTGGGAAGAAGCCATTTTTATTTTTTAATTCAAATGTTTCTTAGATCTCTATTCTCTGGTCCCCTCCCATTTAGGGCAAAGTCCTGGTCACCCGATGTAAATACCCAGCTTCAGTGTGTTAAGGGGCTATCATTCAGAGTGGCCCACAGATTATTTATGTCTCTATGTCATCCTTTGACGGAATTCTCTTATGTTTTTGTGCTTGCCGTGGGTCAGAGGTTCACATCAGCACTTCTTTCTGTCGCTCCTTATATGTTTTACTATAATTTACAGCTCAGCAAGAAGACTCATAAAACAAAAGTGTCTATTTTTCTTCAGCAACTAATTCTCACTAATCAAAGCTTTCCAGCCAAACGGCCCAGCATGAAACTCGGCATGGAAAATATGCAGGGAACAAAGCGCTTTGTCAAATAACACATCTCATGATGTAAACACATATGTCTCCTATAGGACATTTTATCGCTTCCACATTATCGGCATACAAAAGAAGCATTCTTGTCGCAGACCTGGTGCGACTGTGGAGTCATCCTCATTGGAAACAAGAGCCTGATTAGGTTCCCACACAGATATGAATAGACTTTCCTTTTTTAGCGAAATAGCTGCCTTTATTCTTTAAAAAAAAAAAAAAGAAAGAAAAGAAAAAGAAAAAGAAAAACAGACTGGTGATTGTCACCCTAAAAACATGGAATTGTACTTGGAGACATTTGTTTCTTTTTTTTTTAATCATCCAATGGCTTTACTGTCCCTTCTGGAAAGTCTGAGTTCACTCACAGCTGTGTGGCTCCGAAGGAAGAACTCAGCAGGCTCTAAGTCTGTTGGGTCTCTTGTCTGCTAATAAAGTCCACAACAGTCTGAAGCACAGATGTGGAGAGGATCTGTTAAATAAGTCAGTGGCAGAGATCCTGACCCCAGCCAAGGCACATTTTATTATTCCGGAAGGAGGCATAATTGTAAGGCATTAACAATTAGAGGGACTATGTCTCTCCTCTATGTCTATTCCAATGTTTGGGAGAGATAGAGTATCAAAGCTACCTTCTAGAAAGAGAACATGCGATGGATGGTGGGACTTCGCACAAATGGCATGAAGCTTGATTACAGGGTTTCCCAGAGTTCCCACAAAGGGCTTGGACCTTGCTTTGGCCTCTCTCTTAAAGGGCTCATTTATTCAGCATGTATCATTATGCTTGTTCTACAGTCTCATTGGGCACAGGGTGCCATCGTCCTAAGGTGGTCTGCAATCTCAACAAGTAGAATTACTTGTTTTGGGATAGCAAGAATTGAAATTAAGAAACTAGAGATCAAATTAATGCAACAATGCCATGTCATATAACAAAGTGGGCTCATGATACTATGGCCTTAGTTATACCATGAAATAAACCAGGGCTGTCCAAATGCAGCCCACAGGCCCCATGTGGCCTGCAGTGTGATTTATGTGGCCCACCTACCAGCATAGAAATTTACATAAATGTTTTAGTAAATGAAGCCGAGCTACCGCAGAACTCTCACTAAAATGGCAAATCAAAATATATTGTCAATTGTTTCAATAAAAACCTAAGGTTGGACAGCCATGAAATAAACCATAACCATGTAAAGTCAGGCAGTGCATCTCTGTAGCCCAGGTGTTCTTAACTTAAATGTCCAAGGATACATTTCATAAGGTTCATGAATTTGGATGAAAACAAAAAATAAGAATTACATCTTTATTTTCACTAACCTTTGGTTTCCTTTGTATTTTGCTTCATGCATTTAAAAGCATTTTGAGAAGGGGTCTATAAACTATCAAAGGGATCCATGACACATGAAAAAAAAACCCTGGCAATGCCTACTCTAGCTTATGAAAAACCTTTAGTCTCAGCATTACAACAGAGTTCTAATAATATTACCTTTTTCTTTTTAACAATATCAACCACTGTAGCACGAATGGGTAGATGATTGGCTATAGAATCAGGAAGACCTGGATTCAAGTCCCACTTCTGACAGATACAGTGGGATCCCAGACAAGTCACTTAACTTCTCAATGTCCCAGATGACTCTCTAAGAATAAGTTTCAGACAAGTAGCCGTGTTGGGCTATTCAATACCAAGTGTTCCCCAAATAAAAGAAATCACAGGTCTAGATTCCTTCCATGCTTTCCCTCAAAACAAAAACCATATACCCCTCCAAAAAAAACCCAATCTGTTATGTTCAGATGCAGGCTAAATGTATCTCAAGGAATTCTGAAGGCCTCAAATAGAAAAGAATGAATACTTGAAAAATGCCATTTACCAGTTTATTCAACCTAATTATCTGTTTATAGAATCATGTGATTTAGGTATTTAAAGTACCTTAAAAATAAACCCAGAAACCATATAAACACAATTGCAAAATACTTTTCACACAAATAAAGACAAATCAAAACAATTGGAAAAATATTAATTGCTCATGGGTAGGTTGAGCCAATATAACAAAAATGACAATTCTATCTAAATTTATTTATTCAGTGTCATTACCAATCAAACTACCAAAAATATTTTATGGAGCTAGAAAAAAATAATAACAAAATTCACCTGGAAGAACAAAAGGCCAAGAATATCAAGGGAATCAATTTTTGTAAAAGTGAAGGAAGGTGGCTTAGCAGTACTCAAACTCATATCTCAAACTGTATTATAAAGTGATAATCATCAAAACCATGTGGTACTGGCTAAGAAATAAGAGTGATGGATCAGTAGGATAAATTAGGTACACAATGCACAGTAGTAAATGACCATAGTAATCAGTGTTTGATAAATGCAAAGATCCAAATATTTGGTACAAGAACTCATGACCTAACAAAAATTGCTGGGAAAACTGGAAAGCAGTTTAGCTGAAACTAGGTATTGACCAATGTGTCACACTGTATAACAAAATAAAGTCAAAATAAGTACATGATTTAAACATAAAGGAAAATACTATAAGCAAAAAATTGAGGGGGGGAGGGAGGATATGGTCTATTTTCTTTTGTAACATGACTAATATGGAAATATATTTTGCATGACTGCACACGTGTAGTCTATATCAAATTGGTTGTCTCAAGGAGGGAGGAGGGAAGGTAAGAAGGGAGGGAGGGAAGGAGTGAATTTGGAACTCAAAATGTTAAAAAAAAAACAAATGTTAACAATTGTTTTTACATGTAATTGGAAAAAAAATAAAATATCAAAAAAAATTAAGCAAATGGGAAAAAATAAAGCACGTTAAGGGTCATCTAGTCCATTCCTACTCACTTTATAGATGAGGAAATTGAGGCCCAGAAGAGACTTAAAGGCTTAAAAGAATTATCAACTCTCTCATTTACTCCCCAGTTGAATAAACTGCATCTATTCTTACTTCTTTACTTGTCTCTTGAATATATGTGTGTGTGTATACATATGCATACATACTAGTTTTCTCCATTATATGAATTAGATGCATTTCTTAATAGTTTTATACAAGTGGAACCTTGGTATGTTAAATCATATTTTCCCATTGTCTTTCATTCTAAAATTAGGCACTGATGCCTCTGAAGATGGCATTTGCTTCAAGATCTAATAAAATCACACTTAAGAATTCAACTTTTAAAAATTACATTTAAAGGAAAAAACTAACCATTGCTAGTAAAATAATAAAGATGATGATTATATTCAAAGTCAGCCAAGAAGCACCAATGAATAGTCCCTAGAGCTATTTTTAGAATTGGAACCAAAACCTAAAGGTCTAGGTGGGGAAAGTCAACTACGACTGCTTTGTTGAGTGGAGCCCACTGGGCTAGCAAGCAGCAAAGCCTCCTCAAACCTCTTCCTTGCCACGGTATGGCAATAGAATATAGATCTGTCTTTGGTCACTCAAGTGCTGTTGTCCTGGACTTGGTGAGTTCTACTGGCCTTTAAAAATGCAGAAGGGGATCTGGAATGAGGGGAGGAGGAATGTAGAAGCAGTGTCAGGACAATGACCTAAAATATATCAATCATTAAAAAACAAATAGGGCAGTGTTTTTACTGGTACACATGTGCATGCACACACACACACACACACACACACACACACACACACACACACGCACGCACGCACGCACGAACTAGTAAACAAAGAAATAGATAAGCACATCACTCAACTAAAGTGCCACAGGGGCCTATACACTTGGGATGCAACAACTTGTCAGCTATACATACTAATTTACACATTTTATAAGTTCTAATTTCTGCTTGATGGGATGAGTCTGGATTGAGTTTTAGCAGATCATAACTGAGGAATATAGACTGCCATGGTCAGGAGTAGGGATGATTGAGGAAATGTGAACTGCCAATGATTTGGGGGCACTATTCATAGAAAGGCATAAGTTAAGTTCTTTACCAAAATATAGAGAGCAAAAGTATAGGCAAATTGACCTCACAAAGAATTGAATGAGGCAACATGTTAAAGTGGAAAAAGGCTGCTAGAGTAGGAATATGAAGAGACATAGTTTCACATCTTGGCAATGGACATTCATTATGTAATCAATGGCAAATTCAACTGAGCCTGGGCCTCAGTCTCCCATCTGTCAAAGTGGGGATAATAACATCCGAGTACCTCTCTCACATGACTTCTTGTGAGGCTCAAATGAGAAAAGGTATGAAACACACTTTATATACTTCCAAGCACTATATAAACATGAGTTATTATCATTAACTATCACATGAAAGGTTTATTTTGGCCAAAAGAATGGTACAAATACTTCCTATTTAAATCCATTAACATTATGCTTAATATAGTCAGCTCCTTCAGCTCTAGAATAGGAAAAGGAGCAACCTCTACTCTGAAGGCATTCATTGCCTGCTAGACTCACAGGCTAATAATAATAGTGACAATAACTAAGATATATCCTAGTTATTATCAACAGTCTGAGTTTAGTGTCATATACGTACACACATATATAATGTATGTAAAGATATACATAAAACTAAGGTGTTATTACAGTTATTTTATAGATCAGGGAATTACAACAGGTAGAACAGGAAGAAGACTTGCCCAAGATCATATAGCTAGAGGTCAAGTTTGAATTCATGTCTTCCTGATTCCAAATCCAAAGCTCTATCCACTGAGTTTTAGATCATTAGAGTTGAAAGAGACTTTAAAGGCAGATAGTTTGGCTTTTTACCATATTTTATAGAAGAATAAACTATTAATTGTATTATACAACTGTAATTGTATTGATACTTCTATGTGTCTATATCTCCTACCAGACTTTAAATTCCTTGAGGGCAGAGATTATCATTCTACTTATCTCCCTGTCAAAGTCTTATGTATATTAGATATTCACTGAATGTTTGTTGGGTAAGTTAATGAATTTCTATTCAATCAAGAAACACCTAGAACTGTATCAATCAGAGCTAAGATGAAGCAACTATAGCCCTAGGACACACACACACACACATACACATACACACATATGTGTGTGTATGTGTGTGTGTATGTGTGTGTGGGTAGAGAGAGAAAAAGTAAACTATTAAGCAGAATATTCATTGATTTAAATAGGAAGTATACTGTAATAGCACCTACCCTACTAGATTGCTCTTAGGATCAAATAAGATATTTGCAAACCTTAAAATGCTATATGTATCTATGTGTATGTATATATATTTATACACACACATATACATGTATATATATATTACTATAAAAAGGTGTATCTATGTATGTCACTCATCACATGCTAAACTTAGACAATTAATAATAACTGATATACATGCTGGTTATTATTATTATTAACAGTATTATCATCATCATTACTATTATTAGTTTGTGAGTCTAGTATGTGATGAAAATCTTTGGAGTACAGACAGCTCTTTATCTTATTCGAGAACTGAAAGCATTACTCTTCAGCAGAATATTCATTGATTTCGGTGGGAAGCATACTGTTCCATTCATTTGGCTAAAAGTAACCTTTCATAAGGCAGTTAATGATAACATATATATATATAAGAATATATTATGAGTGTATATATGAGTATGTATATATGTATGTGTGTTGATAGATATATATAGATAGAGATAATATAGATATATATGTATATGTGAGTAGCCCATTGTCCACTGGAGGCTATGAACTTTGTATGTAACACAAGAAACCAGAAAATAAGCCCCATTTGGCCACATGGAGTGGAATTTTCTGGCACCAAAAATATGTGCAATTACAGAAAGTAGCATTGGAAAACGCTTCCTCAGTGTGCCTCAGCCCTCATTCTGCCTTCCTTGTCTGCTCTTCGGCCTATCTCTGTTACTATCTAAAAGAAGTTGTCTTTTCCCTTTCTTTCTGCTGCCTCAAAGCACATGGGCTCAGTACAATGTCTACCACTAGCATCACTTAAGGTCAAGAGAGTAAAGAGGAGTCAGATCAGTCCTCGTCAGGGGGAAACAAATCTGCCTTCAAAAGGAGGAGTTTTCTTCCTTAGGTAAGAGAGGTGGGTGCCTGTAGAGTTCTCTCTGGGGCAGCAGACGGTCCCAAGGGGGAGTCACCTACTCTGCCTCCCTTATTGATTATAATTCATCTCAGTTTGCTGTTTTTTTTTTAAAAGTAGACTTCTGGCTGCTCTGAGGAGTATCCTGGACTAAGCCCCTTCTGCCATAGAGTTTGTTCTTTCTTTTTAACTGGGCCTCTGCAGCTCTGATACAATTCAATGACCAAAATAATACTTTTGTCTATTTGGGCAAAAATGGCCTACTGAAATATAGCTTAGTTACAGGCATTTCAGTAAATGGTGCTTCCATTTTTAAAAAATATATATATTTTCCTTCCCCATACACGGACTGTAGCCAAACTCAGAAAATCCTACTCAATTACTTCCATGCCAACCTAGCAGCAGGCCAGCCTCTGGCCAGTGGGCATTCAATATAAACTCATCTGAATATGAGGGGCTAAGAACAAACCAAGGCTCTCTCTTGCTATATTATCAGGTAACACAAATCACTACAATCTATTTGAAAGAAGTCTTCTTGAGCCCAGAGGTCTAATGAAAAATTATAAAGAGAAGAAGGCTCTAGTGGGCTACTCTGAAAGCCACTTAGCCGGTCTCTTCTGCACATGCTGCATTACACCCTCCCATCCCCAAGCTATCATCAGAGACAAGGGGGTTTCTTTCCAGCAGACAAGACCACTGGCAGAGTACTGTTTTAATAAAGTGCCACCTCTTCATCCAGTGCCAAACTATGAAAAGTTACTTAAGGAGTATTTTTATACCCTAGCCATTCGAAAACAACAAACAAAGCTTCCATAAGCTGTTGACTTATGGCTCTAAAAAAAAAAAGTTTCACAAACTGTCCTGAGCAATCTGTAAATTAAATCATTTGAAAGAAAGCCTTTTAATATGCTATAATTAGTCGTGTCTCTCGGAACATGACTTTACTGTAAATACTCCTTCCTGACTCTCCTTATGTCCCAAGGTTCCTTCAAAGGAAGCAGCCGAGCGATAATTCAGCATTATTCCTGCTTCGCTGGGCTAATCACTTACAGAGCAGCAAAGACCCCGTGCTCCCTGCTGCCCGGCTCCTGCAGCCTCCTGGCCTGAGGCAGGCTTCCCGACAACCCAGCAGCATCCAGATGTCAAGAGGAATACATCCAGCTCTTGATGCAGCCTGTGCTCCATTCCAGTATGGTCTAACATCTGTTTCATCTGCTGGCATGCAACCTGCTGAACACACTCCAATCGGCAGCTCAGGCTGGGGAATGAGGAAGGTCAGAACTCCCCAGCTAATCTGGGGACTCATCAGCTCACCCAGAGATCATGGGACTTGCCTAGCAACTCTCTAAACAGTAGGGCTTTTGCACAGAGCAGAAACAAATTAATTATTCACTTAAAATGAGAGCCTCAATATAACAAGTTTTCATAAAAGATAATTTAGGTCTAGCCAATGCCTGCCTAAATGCATTGCAATTCTTTTCGTTAGACTCTGAACTCCTTGAAGGCAGGGGCTGGATCGTATTTTTTACCTTTGTATCAATGATCCCTAGGCATAGAGTCCTACAAAATAGTCTTTAAAAAAAAGAAGAAGGGTTCAAAATGTAACAGGCTGGATGCCCTTTCATCAAGGATGTTTAAAAGAGTATTCCTGCTTAGGTGATAAAAAAATAGCTCATCTCTGGTATCCTTTCCAACCTAAAGATGCTATGATTTCGAAATCTTATAATACATGTTTGTTGAATTGAACTCCTGAGCAGACATTCAGGCATTTGGTAAGTATACTAATTCTTTGAACTCTGATATGGATGTGTTAACAACTGATAATTCCCTTGGTGAACATTTTCTACGTGACTCCCAAAATGACCTGAAAGATTTTACCCATTTTCCAAATTTGACAGCCAGGGAGTATATCAGGCACTACAAGAATAAGGCTGACTATGTTTCCCACAACCAAGATCATCAGAGAGCCTTGAAAGGCCTGAACCCTTAATCCAATGTACAAAATATAACAACTTAGTCCAGAACATTGCCACTCACTATTCAAACCCCTACCTGGAGCAAGAGTGAACAAGAAAATTCCATAAACACTATTGTATAATCAAAAACTTTTATAGCTTCTACATTTATATCATGTTTACCTCCCTCCTTCTTTTTCTCATTTTTTTTCCTTTTTTTTCTTTTTAACTGTGGATAGGACCTAGAAGCTCCAAAACATATATTACGTATTTCATAGCAATAAAAAAGTTGCTTTTGTGGAAATGCTGATTTCCTGTACTTGTTATAATCATCCTGATGTGAATATATATTTGCATGATAAATACTTATATATGCCACAGAGTGCTCTCTGTTGGGTCGTTGTCAACTTAGAAAGAAGTATCTTAAGGAATACCTCAGGGATTTGTCCTTGGCTTTGGGATATTGGACAACTTTTTAAATCAATTGCTCGGATGAATGCATACATGGATCCCTTGGTGTGCCAACGGAGAATGGAGTCAGGATCCAAAAGGGTCTTGATAGGATAGAATAATGGACCACATCTGATAAGACAGAATTTAGTAGGGAGAACTTTAAAGAATTCCTTGGGGTAAAAAAAAATCAACCTCAAAAAACTTTAAGTGTCTTCCTATTGCTTAAGAGGAGCATTGGGGAAAATGTGGATCGACAACAGTCTCTACACAAAAAACTCTGAGAGTTTTAGTGGCTGGAAAGTTCAATGCATCAATGATATGACACGGCAAAATAAAAAACCAAAAAAAAACCTCAAATACAATTTTTGGATATGTTAAGAACAAAGGCCATAGCCCCAGTATTCTCTGCCCTAGTTGTACTACACATGCAATAACGTATTTCGTTGAGTGCCACATTTTAGGAAGGACATTAACAATCTGAAGAGCATCTCAAAAAGACCAAATAGCATGGGTGGGGTGGAGGGGTGCGGACAGGAGCTCAAGTTATAAAAGGATCCATTGAAGGAAATGGAAAAGAGAAGGACTGTCATGTGATGAGAGATTCTTAGCCTCAGTGGGCAGAAGAAAGAGTGTGAATTGCAGGAAAGCAGACTTGGGTTTGGTATAAAAAGAAACTTTTCTGACAATTGGAGCTTCTCAAAAGTGGAACGGACTGGTGCCTGTCACTGGGCATCATAAAACAAGGTTAGAAGACCACCTGTTAGGGATGTTTTAGAAAGAAATCTGGCTAGACTAGAAACCCACTGAAGTACCTTCCAACTCTGAGATTCTGTGATTTTGTGATTCTGCCTCACATTTCTGGGAAGGATGGTCAATAGGAAATCTGTCTATATAAAGGACTGTCGGATTAAGGCAATGAGAAAGTATATTGTATTGCTCATTGGTCAGAAAGACAAATCTTATACACTATCATTTACTGGCTTTTCAAAAGTAACTTGGTATCTCTCTGGGTTCACTGATGATATCACTTTCTAATCATTGGGGTTTCCCTAAAGTCCCCTTTAATGGCAGATGAGTTGTTTCCTAATTAATAAAGTAATTGCAATACTGATAAGATGATAATTGTAATGCTATCATGGGTGATTCCCTGTCAAGGGATAAAACACAACACTCTAACAATTAATTCCATTTCTACAATAAGTGATGAGATAACTTAACAGGATAAGTTAATGTGAAATATCCCCAGATACTACAGTTGCTAACAAATACATAGATTAAAAGCAGTTTTATTTCAAGCATTATGAGTTAGCAGTTTTCAGACTAGGAGACAGTTAAACAGATAAGGAAAGTTTAAACAAAAACCAAAAAAAAAATCTTAGTTATTTATTTTTTTAATCAACAGTGATTTCATCTGTCAATTTTCATCATAGGTGACTGGCAATGAACTAAATGACTATTGTCCAAAGATTATCCTAGTGAAATCCAGAGAAGCTAATTCATCATCACCAGAGCCCTGACCATCAGCTGATGACTTTTTTTATCAACAACAATTCATAAAATGGTGCTGTAGGACATGGACATTTTCAATTTGAATCAATGAGGGAGTCTCCAGAAATATGAAATTTCAGGTCCATCAAGTATAGATATAAGTTTATTACCACAACTCTCAGGTAATTACGGATAGTGATCAGAGCCAAGCCCAGATTGGTTATAATGGCAGCATGGGCTAGTTCAGACATCAAATCTAATACTGTCCTAGAAGACAGAAAATGAGGGTGTTGGATGAGATGTTCTAACATAGTTTATTGCTCTAAATCCATACTCCTACCATGCTTTGATCAAATATCTTGTGATATTAGCCCTGAGTAAGCAGAGAGTATAAGAAAGGTTAGTCACTGGTACTTACAACTAAGACTAGCCAGAGAGGAGTGAATTGGAATGATATATTTTCTAACAATAACTTGCATTTCTATATTGCTTTAAGTTTTGCAAAGTACTTTTGTGGGGTTTAAATTGTGCAAACTTTCTCCAAATTAACTCATTGCATGGATGGATACACACAAGGAGACAAATATAGACTTCCTAGGACACACACTACTGCTTGCAGCTACCACACTCTTCTCCCAAGGAATCAGGAAAGGAGGCAATAGACACAGAATTAATAAATATACACTGGGTCTACTGGTCAGAAGTTTTATCACTCAGCTGGGGCACGTCTGAGGGGAAAACCCATTCAGCTGTAGCTTCAGAATCCCATTCAATTAACATACGATTAAAAAATGTTTTTGTCCTTGCTCGGCCTGTTCTGCCACCTGATATGTCAAAACATTTAAATTTCACTTCTTTGTGATTTCTATTTATTAAATGCAGCAAACATTCTGTGGTTGGGAAATGAAGAAGAGACTTCAGAAAGATTCGGTTATTTGGCTTTCCAACCTTTTGATGTATCTTTAACCACACCTAACTCCTTCAGCTCTCACTTAGCCCATAACATACATTACATGAACAATACTTTCAAGCTTGTATTTTGGTCAAACAACAGAAATACCTGCCATTGCTTGGGAGAGAAGGTCAATAAACACCATCTACCTGACATACAAATGCAAATTAAAGTTATGAATGAATTTTGCACTGAGTAATCTTTCAGATCTCCCAATTGGAAATTATGTTCCCCCCAAATTGGAATTCACATCATATTTGTTTTTAATATCCCTTAACTTTTTATTATGTTCTATTTTCATAGACCCATAGGATTTGGAAGTGAAGAGAACCTTTGAGAACATCTGATCTAACCCCTTCATTGTATAAGCGAGGAAAATGAACCCCAGAGAGGGGAGAATGAGTTAACCAAGAAGAAGCAACTGGCAAGCAGAGTAGAAAGCTGTAAACTCAGGTCCTCCTAATTCAAAATCCAGGTTTTTTTTTCCATTAGTTCACATCACTGGATCATAGTGACTTAGCTTAAGTTCCATAAAGGCAGATGGTCATCAAACATTTTATTTCCCTGTCACTGTGCTCTGCATATATAGGAATAATAAACGGTGATCAATAAATCAATGAATAAATTAATATGGCTCAATATCCTACCCACTAAAAAGCTCTAAATAGATTTGCAGACACCTAAGGGTCTATATGGTAGAGCCCACTCCTTCCCAGCTCCCAAGGTGCTACCTTATGGAACCCGAGAAAAAAATCAGGTTTTTAGAAAGAAAATTAAAAATAGATTTATGAGCTATCTTTAGCTGTGAGTGGCTGAAAGGGAGTCTTGAAACATAAACTTCTCCTATGTAAAAAGGAAGCAAAGAGAAATCATATTTTCTGAAGCTAAGGTCTCATTAAAAGGCCTTCCCATCCTCAGAATCCTTCTCTAGTCCTTTAGTTTAATCTCATCTCTTCAACCCACCTGGTACCTTTCATTTCTGTATTTTTAACTACTCCACATATGAATTGATGAGTTTTAGGTAATTCATGAAAGGCTCTCTCATTATTCCTACGACCTTCCTCTGAACACCTCCACAAAAGCACCCGTAGGAAGTTTAAGCTCCTAGGGCACGGAAAGATATGGCCCCCCTGTCACTCCACCATTAGAAAGGCTGATGCATCTGGATCCAAAGTGGAGTAGATATGACCAAATACCAGCTGTGCAGCCGGGCTCCCTCAGGTGACTCTAGACCAGTGTTGTCAAACTCACTGGCCCCAAAATTCCCAAGTGAGGCCCAAGCCAAGTTAAAATGTAATTGGGAAATGTTTAACAAAATAAATAAAAATATAATGTCATAGATAACATGTTCATTTGTGGTCTTCTGTCAATATGCAACATAGGGATCTGTTTCTATTTGAGTTTGACACCACTGGTCTATAGCCTGATCCAGTCCTGATCCCAGTCTTCTCACCATTTCCCTATCCTGTTTCCTTAGAAGCCCCAAAGGGTAGGGGTGGTTTGGGGTGGCAGAAGGATTTGGGGAGAGGGAATAAGTGCTAAAGTAAAAAGGGGGTGATTAATGGGGAACACAAATCTCCTCCCTTTCAAAGTGTCACCCCATGTCTGCTATCCCCAAAACAAGAGATTTTGGGCTATATTTTCCCCCCTCATCGTTGGTTTCACCCTTCACTCATTCATTTGGTCCAGGTGAAATTCTACCCTCTTAGGTCAGACTAACTCACATTCCAACCCTATCACAATGGAATACTTTTATGATTCCAAGCTCAAGGGAATATAATCTCAGAAAGAAATAGTCTGAATGGTAACATTTCCCAATCCTGATGGGTTGCTCCTTCCATTTCAATTCCTCCTTAGAAACTGACAATGTCATTTAAATAAAATATGTGTTTGTATTCACTTTTGCAAAACTTCAATTGTTCTCCTTCATCTTTGCAAACTTGGCAGGAATCAAATGGTTTCATTTTTGTGCATCTTCTGATTGGAATAGTCTTTCAGAGTGCCTTAAGGCTCTAATTAAGCCCCTTTCCTCCAGCTTCCTCTATACTTTATACATAATTCCCATCGAATAAAATGGAAAAATTATTTACATAGCCATTTCCCTATTTCCAAATTTTCATTTACTATTCCCTTCAATTAGGTCACTACTCACACTATCGTTATACGAAGTAGTCGGTTAAAATATGTCCCACTAAAGCTGGGTAGTCTTTGAATGTGCGATAAAAATCATTCTCTGAGGCTAATGAAGACAGAAACTCTGCCTGTAACAATATTAAGTTTGTTTTCTCTGGTGATTCAGAGAAGTGAGCAATCTGTCAGTAATACATGGAGTGAAATTACTTGTCTTGTAGGAATTCCCGCTGACAGTCGCTCCATCTCAGGGCTGACCCAAACATCTCCCCGCTGACAAACAAATTACTCTGTCTAACTTTGAAAAGGTAACTAGCTGGTTTTTAATTTTGATTGGTCTTTCAGAATCTCTTGTCCGTTTACTCAGTCCCACATTCTTCATTGTGTTAAAAAAAAATAAACAAAACAGAGAGAGAGAGAGAGAGAGAGAGAGAGAGAGAGAGAGAGAGGGAGGGAGGGAGGGAGGGAGGGAGGGAGGGAGAGAGAGAGAGAGAGAGAGAGAGAGAGAGAGAGAGAGAGAGAGAGAGAAGAAGAAGAAAGAAGAAAAGGAAAACCCCTTGGTTGATATCTAGCAGTTGGGGGTGATGGGGGAGAGGATTGTTATTGGGGGAGGGCTGGCAACAAACCTGTTATTGCCTCTCTCCTAGACGGTTATGTCAGATAAAACTGTTAAGTGTGTCTAACCAACATTAAGACTGGCAGTGCCGCCAGTGACTGACTGGGTGAGTGAACACATTACCGAGACAGTATTGTAGGAACTAATTTTCTTCAATAAAGTGATTTTTAAGGCTCATATATTTCACAATCTAAACATATGTCACTGTTTCATAAACAAAATAAATGGATTAAAATAATACATTACCAATATGCTGACACATGGAGATATTTTAATTAGAAATACTTAAGCTGTGTGATATTTAACGGCTGTATTTGCTGAAGAAGAGCATGCATCATTTAATAAGAAGGCACAGGGCAGGTGTATTGCCTCATAGGCCATGGTACCAGACTGGCGCCTAACTACTTTTAGTCTAAGCTACAATTATCGGGCAATATTTGTCTCAATAAAAAAAAAAATTGGTTTTAAGGTTGTATCCCATTTGGAAGAAACTACATAGAGTCAGTCCTTTAAAACCATTTTTTCATTGAAATAAGTCACCAAAAGCCTAGTTCCTGAGGAAAAAAAATTATATTTCTTCATAAAAGGCCACATTTAACATCTGAGCTATTTAAAGGACCGTATTTACATGACTGTCACATTACATTGGCCCCCTTTCCCTACACATTCTTCTTGGCTTACTTTAAGGACCAATGCTAAAATAGCTGAGGAAAGCAAATGTCAACCATGCCTTGAAATTTATATGTGTGAGAGAATCAGAATAAGTAGAAATGTAATATATTGTTTACTGTACTGAATGCCCTCTGTTCTCCAAAAGGTCAAAAGCATTGTAACCTTAGAGTTCCAATTTCTGATTGTTCCCAGGGTTAAATACGTTATCAAAATTAATGGTTCAAACCCCGTCAACCTTCAAATAGACGAGTATGCATGCCTCCATCTGCTGAACCGTTCAACTAAAAATAGAATTCTTTTTGGCCTTCACTCTTACAATAGCGTGCCCCTGAGGCACAGTGAGCAGAGCCTTGGATCAGTACCCAGTACAACAACCAAAGGTCACTGCTGTGTCTGTAATTTAAAGGAAGAAGGAAAGAAGGAAGGAAGGAAGGAAGGAAGGAAGGAAGGAAGGAAGGAAGGAAGGAAGGAAGGAAGGAAGGAAGGAAAGAAGGAAGGAAGGAAGGAAGGAAGGAAGGAAGGAAGGAAGGAAGGAAGGAAGGAAGGAAGGAAGGAAGGGAAAGAAGGAAGGAAGGAAGGAGGGAGGGAGAGAGAGAGAAAGAAAAAGGGAGGGAGGCAGGAAGGAAGGAAGAAGGGGTCAAATCAGGGTACTATGAAGAGGGTCTTTCCATTTTAAATACCTTTGCTTCCTTCAATTATATAACTTCGACCTTCCAGATTACAGCTGTGAATGGTGTTGAGACTTGCCCAGCTTCATTTGTGTTATAAGTGACAAACTTTGAAGGACAAAATAACTGGGGCAATTCAGACAGGGAGATAAGTTTGGAACCCCAATGCATACTGTGCACATGTGGCACATGTCTATTACGTGTATGTATTTGACACGGGCTTTTTCTTTTCCTGGGGAACCTGTGTTTAGGAATAAATCTGGCTAACATAATTGTAATGCTTCGTTAGTATCAACAGTTTATCATAGCTGTTGACAGAGCTGTGGCATTTCCTTGTTTAGCTTGCAGACAGATGGGGGGTGGGAAGGAGGAGACAGAGAGAATGTCCTTAGCTGAAAGTGAAAGCAGCTCTTAAAATAATAATACTAATTTTCAAACCTGCTGCAAAATTGGAAGGAGGGATCACCCTACCCCAGTTTTGTCACAGATTTTATGTAGCAGCATCTGTATATAAGGACTAAAGAGATATGTGTCAGCCGAGCTGTTCTGGGATTTCCCAGGCATCAAGTTGTAACCATGCTGGGAAGGCTTGGGAAACCCGCCTGGCAAGCAGGCTCAGCCTTTGCCAAATAGTGTGCCATGTGCTCTCCAGCTTGGGTGAGCTTTCCTGACAGGCAGGGGGAAACTGGAAAGAAGTGAGGAGGGAAAACAGGGCAGGATGCATAGGGGCCACGAAGAGCTCCTGGTCAGTCAAAATTTCAAATGAAAACTGCATGGGCTCCCTCATTAATAGACTCCCCATTCACCCTAATTAAAGCAACTGGCATGTGGCATGTGTTGTGCAGATGGATCAGCAGTGGTATACACAGCACTGTGTGGACCTGGCACACAGAAATCTGGTTTCGTGTTTTCCAGCAACCAAACAGACGCCAGATTTTTAGATGCTGGAGTGAAAAGAAGGGAGATGGACAGAGAGAAAGGGAAAGAGCTCCAGAGAGATAGAGAGCAGGGTTCAAGGAAGGAGGTACCGATGCAAAGAGAAACAGACATAGAAGAAGGATGAGGGAAGGCAGAAACATACTGGGTGAGAGGAAGGAGTTGACAATTGGGTACCTAGACACAGGGGAGAAATAAAAGACAAAGGGTAGAGACTGTCTGGGGTCTGAGCCAAAGCCACCTGTCTTCATGGTCCTGCCAAGCACTCAGAGTCTTTCATACATTCTGCCATAGGTAGGCCTGTTTAATCACACGGACCCATTTCTAATGTTCAGGTGACTCTCTGTTTTCTCCGTCCCAGACACAATAGATTTTAATACTAATGCCAATGCCAATACTAACTTTCCTATTATAAATATAGACCTCAAAGTATCTTGGAATATTCTACCAGTAAGTTGTACTAAAAAAAATCATCACAGACAAAACCATTGCCCACAATCCCCAGACATAACGATGATCCATAAAATCTTTAATATGTTTTAAATAGGTGGGGACACACCAAATACTCATAATCTCCAACCTACATGGAACTAAAATCTTTCAAATCACAGAGCCCTAGCAGAGGAGGTCAAAATCACATGAGACTTGGATGGATGAAGGGCCTCTCTTCCCTGTAGGTGCTGAATAATAATAACGACTGAAATAATTATAGCTAGCATTTATATTTAAGGTGTGCAAAGCCCTTTACATATGGTACGTCACTTGACCCTCACAACTACTCTGGGAGGGAGGCACTATTTTTATCCCCATTCCCTGTTTAGAGATGAGGAAACTGAGACTGAGAGAGATTAAGGAATTTGCCCAGGATCACAGAGGTAATTTCTAAGGCTAGATTTGAACTCAGCTCTTCCTGACTTGAGGCCCAGCGCTCCATCTACTGTGCCACCTGTGTGTGTGTGTGTGTGTGTGTGTGTGTGTGTGTGTGTGTGTGTGTGTGTATCAACGTTCACTTAGGCCCTTTGGTCTTGGGCTAATTTGTGGGTGGGAGGCATTCCCTTTCTGTTTAGTAGCGTAGCCAGCAAAAGAAAACGGTACTGAGGATGCTTTCAGTTAGCCTACCAAATTGGGGCATATGTCCAAATACCTGTATTCAACTACTACAACAAATATTCTATCGACCTTTGTAGGAAACCATGGAACATTTAAGATGAAAGAATACTGGCAGATTAGCGACCTGCCCCAGTGTTGTTTCTATCTGAACTTCATCAAAAGTGATAACAGGATAATAATAACACCAGCAGTTCATATTTAGGTTTCCCTTAATTATCAAAGTACTAAGGAATATGGAGCCCTCTAGAGAGACAAAGCAGAGCTTTTAGAAAAGACATCTGATGCGGGTAGAGGAGAACTACCTCTGTTCTGGTGGACGGCTGGTCATGCCCCATCAGAACCTCTCCCTTTCCCTTCTGTCCTCACCCCCAACCTATATTCCCTAGAGAACAGAAAGTAGAGGAGAGAGGACACTGTGAATTCCTTCCCTAGCTACATCAATACTGGCATCTTATCCCTGTCTCTCTCTTCCAAAGAACTGACTTTGCCTACTACTTGCCAAAACACAAGTTTAAAAAGAAAGAAATTGGTAAGGAAAAGATGAAGGAAAGAAAGGGGAAAAGGAAAAGACAAGGAACAGCAAAATTGACCTTTCCCAGCTATCTTGTATTAGATATTCCCAAAATAAATAGGAGTAGGCTTGGGGGTACCCTAACAGTTGCAGAATTATTGCTCTTTAGTGAGTTGGATCCATGGTCATGGGCTGAGAGGTGGAATCATGATCACACGTAGGAATCCTACAAAAACACTACAAACCCTAAAAATGAAAATGTGTTTCAAATTGATAGAACTTGTTTTTTTTTGCTTTGAGTAGAATAGAAATGAAGCACTCTCCTACATCTCTCTTAATGGAGGATCATATATTTTGAGGGAAAAGGGACCTTAAAAGTCACTAAGTCAGCACCCTTATTTTATAGATGAGGAAGCTGAGGCCCAGTAAGGGGAATGACGTGCCTAGGGTCATTGTCATCGTTGTTGTAAGTTATTCAGTGGTTTTTCAGTTGTGTCCTACTCTTGTGACACCATTTTGGGGTTTTCTTGGCAAAGATATGCAGCAGTTTGTCATTTCTTTCTCCAGCTCATTTTATAGATAAGGAACCTGAGGCAAACAGGGTTAAGTGACTTGCCCAGCTAAGTGTCTGAGACCAGATTTGAACTCATAAAGATGAGTCTTCCTGATTCCAGGCTTGGTGCTCTGTCCACTGTGCCATCTAGCTGCCCATCTAGGGTCATACAGCTAGCAAATATCTGACACAGGATTCAAACCCAATTCTTGACTCCAAGTTCAAAATTGACTCAGTAGAATATCTGTATCACGTGGGATCATGATTTTCCAAAGCTGACACCACTGAATCATCTTCTAGACATTGAAGAACAAGAAGGAACTACATTGGGATGGAAATGGACAACGTTGGGATCTCATGGAGCTCTGCCCTAGACTGAGCCTACCGGAGGAGAAAGGTCTGGGATAATAGGAAGCACCCTCAAATGGGAGGAAAACTGGGTCCTGGCGGCTAATCTCCTAGTAACTTGTGTAGTACTGAGCATGTCGCTTCATCTTTAAGTGCCTCAGTTTCCTTATCAACAAAATCGTAAACTCGGTCCTACCAGTTTCACAGGAATGGGTCTTAAAAATCAACAGAGACAATGCATGTGAAAAATGTTCAAAAATCTACAAAACATGGCAGAGGGTGGGGACCAAGGGGAAAGAAAAGGGAAGGGGAAAGGAGACAAAGTTGAGACTTAATTTATAGAAACAGCACTTGACAGTGAACTACAAATGCATACCTCTGGCAACTGTGCTTGGGATCTGTTTGTTTGGGTTTTTTTCAATAAATGAGAGATAGCAACCTATAAGGTCTCCTTAGGGAGGAAGGGATCAAGCCTGAGGAATCCTCACCTGATATGCTCCCCTGGTCCCCACTTTCAGAGAGAGCTGGGAGTATGTTGGAACAAACAACATCCCCACCCACAGAAGCATCAATGGAAGCATTCATACCTCAATCTTTTTGTGGTTGTAAGACTGGCCACCACCATGTTCAAAGGTATCCAAATTCCTGCCATAACGTTCACTTAGGCCCTTTAGTCTTGGGCTAATTTGTGGGTGGGAGGCATGCCCTTTCTGTTTAGTAGCGTAGCCAGCAAAAGAAAACAAACAAACACTCTGTCAGAACCTGAGACACAAAACCAGGAGTTTCTCAACTTGGGGCAGTGACCATACCAACGAGGGACAAACTGAGGCCTCTTTTCTCTTAGAGCAAACCCAATGACCTACAGATCAACCAAGGTCTTGGGTTTTCCTTTTTGCTTGGGACAAACAGATACATTTGAATGAAGATATTTTGATGGAGCAGAGCTACAGAAGGAACCAAGGTACAGGAACCTGGCATTCTTATATATACTATGTCTTCTGTAGCAGACATGATAGAGATGCTCCTGATAGGCACAGGACAAGTGATTTTGTCTGGATGGGGAATTCCCTTCATCTGCACAGATCACAGCCCATCCATGACTTTGTAATCAAGGCGTAGATAGTTATTTGAGGCAAAGAGAAGTTAAGCGACTTGCCCAAGGTCACCCAGTATTAGAGGCAGGGTTTGAAATCAAATCATCCTGACTCAAAGCTCAGAACTCTATCCCCTCACCATCTCGCCATTATACATTATGAGTTATTTGTTTCTGTATCCTTTCCTCTCTTACAATTATCAGTGGCTACAGGAAGTTGTTGATTGGCAAAACTGGGTATGGGGGAGTAGGGAGGGGAAGAAGGGAGAAAGCAAGAGTTATCCCTGTGAGCAGGGCCATGGAGCACAGTTGAGAGAGGTGCTAAGGTGGAGCCTTTACAAAGTGCTTCACCATCATTTGGCTTGGCCACACAAAAATAAACTACAAAGTGATTTTGTTGTTGCTGTTGCTATGTAATTGTTTGTTCCCATTTTCTGTTTTTGAGGTTGAAATGAGCCATAGTCTTCATGTGTTCATTATCACATATTTTCTAGTATTTCTAATTCTAAATACTGGATAGTTATTTTTGGCAGTCTTATATTTGTGTATTTAGCTGTAAAAACATATCTCCCAATGAAAAACTATTTTTTAGAGCACCGGAGTTGGAAAAGCATTTAGATATGACTGAGGCCACTCCCTCATTTTACAAATGGGACAGCTGAGGCCCAGAGAGGAAAAGGGGCTTGCTAAAGGTCAGGCAGGAAGCAAGTGGCAAAGATAGGACTTGAGGATTATCTGCTTAATGCTTAAATCATTGTCACCCTGAATAACTTCATGAATGAAGGCAACTAATAGGGCCAAGACCAGAGGGCCTAGCTCGGATCCCAACACTGGGAAGGTTGAGACTACACAAATGCAAAGTCTTCTTAAAGCTCTTAGGTTGGTCAGTTATGAAGCCAGGAGGGAGAAAGAGCCTGTCCCTCCCTCTATAAGGTGAACAAAGTAAAACCACCCAATCAATGGACTCTGCTTGGATGCCTGTGGGGGGAAAAAGCCCATTTGGGGCAGAAAAGATTTTGATAAAAAATGAAATTCAGGGGAGGTAAAAGTGAACATATCTAAAGACAATTGGGCATACATTCTCCAACAACTAATTGACTCACTTACTCTGCAGTACCTGAGACTAAGTCATCATGGCATTTTCCCCCTTTTAAAATACTGAAGTTGGCAGCCGACATTCTTATTTGCAGTATGGTAAGTACATAAGGTGTTAATCCTTCTGGGCTATGCTTAAAAAATTATTTAACATTCAGGCCATTATTTAGCATACAGCTGGTTAGCAGTTTTCCACTAAAGTGTTGGCTGGTGTCCCACATTTTTTTTTGTTTTGGCACATACCTGGAGCTGTAAAGGGCTCAGTCCAGAAGCAGCAGCAGCTGCCATTGTGGATGGAATGAACTGTACGGGGTAGTTATCACCTGTCGGAGAGAACAATGCATACAGGTTTAGACAATGAGCAGAGAATCGCAACAGACAAGTACAAACAGGGTCTTCACGTTGCTTGGGCTCTACAGCACTGCTCTAAGCCCAAACATCTGCAGAAACAAAAGGCTGAGTTGGGCACAGACTTGTAGTGTTACCTTGGAACTTTCCCTAAGCGAGATTGCTAGTAGGCAAACTGGCAAAGCATAAATGTGATGGGAAAGAGAAAAAAATTAAATGTGCAATTCAAGCATGTTCTCTCCATTACAAATCATGTAATACATCATTTTTGAGGAGTACAAAAATATCTTGAAGCCAACTTGACACGCAGTGCACCAAAGATATGTACGGGCTTTTTCTATTAGAGCTGCAAATGGCTTAGGGAAACATCCTGGCTCAGGAGGCAAAACACGGCATTAGCTCCCGAAAAAGAAGATGAAATGGGGAGCTTCCCAAGTGCCCCTGAGATGGGGGTGTGAACAGGAGGGCAGACAGAGACAGAGACAGACAGAGACAGAGGGAGACATTTAGTAAGAGAAACAGAGAGAGAGAGAGAGAGAGAGAGAGAGAGAGAGAGAGAGAAGTCATCCCCATTCAACATCCAATAGTGGGAGCTGAACAGCACAATCTCAGCCACCAGCTTTCTGGAAAATGTCTTATTTTCCTTAGGAGTTAAAGGACTATGAAGATCAAAGAGATCCATGGAATACTGGAGCTGGAATAAAGCCTAGGAGACCATCTCATCCAGCTCCCTCATTTTACAATGAGGAAACTAAGATCTGGAAAGAGAAAGTGGCTTCCCCAATATCATACAATGTTGTGCAGAGACTAGTATCATACTTTTAAAAAAAAGAAACAACAAAAAAAAACAGCTGACTAGATCTCTCAGAAGAAATTAATTTTATTGGTAAAATCTCCCTATTACACAGCCTAGCAGACTTGTTCATTCATTCAGCAAATATTTATCAGTGTGATGAAATGGACGGAGAGCTGGCCATAGAGACAGGAGGTGTCTGGCAGGTTTAAGTCCTGCATTTGACTCATATTGGCCATGTGACCTTAGATAAGTCCCTCTAACCTCTTAGTCCTCCAGACAACTCCCTTAGACTCCAGGTTGCAGAGAAGTTTCCGATGTACCCTGGAAGGAGCCTGGTCATCAGGAAGCCCACTAAGTAACCCAGTGAAATCCTAGGTGCATTTCCTCTCCCCTATCATCTTCTCTTTGCCAGCCTTTGTATTATGGATTTGAGTATACAAAGACAAAAAAAAACAGACACACCATAGTTCCTGTTCTCAAGGAGCTTACATTCTATTAGAAGGAAAATAACAAAAATAACATGTACAGATAAGGAGATAAGATGGATTTGTAATTTCATCACTGGAGGCAGTTTCCTGGTAAGAAACTCCTTCCACCGATTCATAATGGCAGCTGCTGTACAACTTAAGTCTTACAGAATTGGCCCAGAGGTCCAGGGGGATTGTGATTTGGCCCAAGGTCCCAGAGCCAGTGTATATAAGAGGTAGGACTTTCACCCAGTGCTTCCTGACCTCAAGGCCATCCCACTCTCCACTGTGTCATGTTATTTCTCATAGGCATATAATTAGCACATAGAAAATAAATACAAAGTAAATATAAAAGGATATTAGGAGGAGAGTACTAACAACAAGGTAGGTAGGAGGAAGATCAGAAAAGCTTCTTGTAGGTCCTACTTCCCAAATCTATAATCACACTGGTTACAATACTAACTCCTAAGAATATTATGATTATCATCGTTAAAAGAAAACCAACTACTGGGCACTTTGCAACCAGGCAAATCATAGGAACCCCAAATGCCACGATGCCTTAGATCGAGTACATCTGTGATAAAGTAATCCTCTCCAGTTATTTGGTATCAACCTTCCCTGACACAGAATCATGCCTACCCTGACACTTTACAAACATAATCTGGCAATAATTTGATAAAACCAGACCACATTTTCCCCAGAAATGAGGCAACCTGATGGAGGTCATGTATGGTGCACCAGCATGTATGCTGAGCCTAGAGAGCCCAAAGCTGAAACTTATCGTGTGATCTTGGACCAATCACTTAGCCTCTCTAGACCTCAGTTTTCTCATCTGTGAAATGACAGGGTTGGACTCAATGACTTCTAAGGCCCCTTTCAGCTCTTAAGTCTTTGATCCCATCATGAGACTGTGAGTAAGTGCAGTGCATGGACAAATGTTAATGCTAAGTCTCAGTAAATTAGTCACCCAGCTCTATGAACAATCTTCAAAAGGGGGTAACTTCAGGGACTTCTGCCTCCCAGGGCTACCAGCCACATTTGGTGGCCTGAAGACATGAGAACCGCTAGGAAGGACTTTACTGGGGGCAGGGGGACCTGTAAACAAAAATTAATACACTGATGGAGAAATTACCCAATAACAGTGATTTAATGGAGTATCACTTTGGCTCTAGCTCCTTATTTAAAGTCAGTGTTATGTACTGTCTCTAGGCTACATTTTAATAGGCTGTTCCTCTGCACATTTTTGACATTTATAATAATCAAGCTGTTTTGCATGAACTTTTTCACATTGAATGCAGAATGCAATAACGAAGTTGGAATGTGGAGGGATCCCAAGGAATGGATCGAGGGCCATTCAAAGGTTAGAAATGTCCATTTCCATTTCTATACCTGAAACCTTCCTGGATTCCCTGAATCCTAAGAACTAGTTCACTCGGCTTGCTACACGAAGAGCTACTCAGCTGACCCAATGGAAATGTTAAGTTGCTTTCACTTTTTAACAAATTGTGAGCTTCTAATCCACACGGTCTCTTTGCATCATATCCATAATACCTCATCAGACCATTGAGCACAGTGTGTGCTTGTACACAGTCCAGTAACAATTGGCTTCTGATTGCATATGGAGCTAAGCGACAATGCACTCACTAACACTATATTGTGCTGGTCTCCTATGGAGCAATGTTCAAAATATCGGATCTTGCTTTTCCCCCTTCCATGAGGTTGATTTTAGCTCGCAGTGTTATGTGGGGGTGGTGTGCTATTTTTTTCTTTAAACAGATAACAAGACTGAATTATTTTTATAGTAAATGATTGTTGCTTGATGCTTAAATAATTCCACTGATCTCCCTAATATTTAAGCTAAATTATTTGAAGAAAGAATACACTAATTTAATTTAAATCATGTTTCTTTGGTCAATATTTTACCAGGTTAAAAAACATCACAAAGATGCTGAATTAATGATGCTTTAAATAGGAAAAAAAAATCGCCATTCAAACTATCAGCATGGACGGCTCCTGGAACATTCGGGCTGTGCTTTCTTTAAATATCATGCATTATTCATCCTTGCTCCACACTGCACTGCAATTCCTCCCTCCCCCCCCCTTTGGTAAGTTTAATACCAGTTGCCGTATTTGTACTAAAACATTTTCCATGTCAAACATATTTTTTAAAAAATCAAACTCTAAAAGAATTCCCCACGGCACTCCTTTCTCATAGCTGTCATGCTTCTATGGTTGGAAATAGCTGCATGGTGGGGTTTTGTGGGGGGTTCCCCCCCTTGGTGTGTGTGTGTGTGTGTGTGTGTGTGTGTGTTATAGTTTTGGGCTTGGCAGTTAATTTATTAGTATCTCTGCCACACCCTGTAGTATTCTCCAGCTCACCTGCTGGCTACAAATAGCTTTCCTTCTACAATTGACAAGCATCATTTTAAAAAATGTCTTTTAACCTTTCTTCTGGCTTGAATCTATGCATCTGAATGTAATTTGTAGAAGGTCATTTCCCAGGGCCATACTATTGTATCAATACAAAAAAAAGGAAAAGTTAATACACCTGAGTTAACAGAGCACACTGCTAAAATAGGACACCTAAGAGAGGGGGAGAGAGTAGGCATGGAGCAGGGAGAGAAGGAGGGAGGGGGCAGGGAGGGGAGAGAAGGAGGAATATAGGCAAACATGAAGAGAGGCTAAAAAGGAGGAGGGGGAAGAGAGGGCTAGAGGAGAGATACAAAGGTGGACAGAAGTGGAAAGAGGAATAAGAGAAAAAGGAAAGAAGAAGAGAAAGAAAGGGGAAACAGAGGAGAGGAAAAAGGGAGAGAGTGAGCTGGAGGAAGAGAAGGAGAGAGAGAGAGACAGAGAGAGAGAGAGAGAGAGAGAGAGAGAGAATGCCTGTTTTAAAGAAAGTGAACACTGAGAGTATAAGGAGGTTTAAATTTTTAATTACAGAAGGTACATGCTTTCCCCTCTAATTTTCTCAGTGCAGGAGTCGATCAAGAAGGCTCTCACTAGCTGACTTGGCAAGAAATCAGTCAACATGTTGTAGCAATTTTTTTCAAATTTGTTTCTGGATTTGAAATGCTTGCGTGAGGACCCATTCTTTTTAAATATGTACAAAAGACACGAAGCATGTTGGAACAGGTTAGCTTAAGGTTCCGGTGCAATCTGGCCTTTGCTACCTGAGATGGAAGAGGAATGCCTCTGAAATCCAATGAGCACAACAATGCCCATTCTGTAACCTGACCTCTTGAGCCCCCCAGCTCTGGCCATCGTCTGCTAATATCTGGAGGCTCCTGGAAAGCTTTAAAAAAATGATATTTAAAACTCATGGAAAGCTGCACCCAGTTTTAAAACTCTCAGGTATTCTATCAGAAAAGGGGCATTTCAGAGAAGGCAGCATACCCTGGATGAGAAGCGAAGGAGTTCCTAATTTTTCATAGCAACTGCAATGACGCTAGGCTCAGCAGACTTCAGAAACAAGAGGAAGGGAATTGCGCTGAGACGCTAGAACTCTTTAGGTTCAGCAGGGCTACCTAGCTCTTACAAGAATATTCTTCTCTATTTCTGTTCAATGGCAGGTAAATGTTTGAGTCTTGGAATAAAGCCTAAAGTCCCCAATGGCAAAATTTAGCCCATTCTCTTCAGTTTAACTAAAGCTTTATTTCCCCTCCCTGAAATACAAGGGAGTTGGCTCATTCTTTCTCTCCTCTGGCCCCCTAAGATTACCACTGTAGGGGCTCTGCCTGTTTGGAAACATTTATAGAAGTGAGTGGGGAGAATAGAGAAAATGCGGAACTGGGAAAGCCTACCACTGGGGGCTCTTCTAGGGCAGCTCCTGACTTATGTATGACTCATATGTGATCCATACTCATGGATGAAGGCATGTGTGCTTGAGCAATGGAAAGAGCCCTATCTTCAAAATAAGCATAATGACTGGCCATTTATATGGCACTATAAGATTTACAGAGACCTGTATATACTTTGAATCCAATAAGGGGAAATGAAATAGAAAAAAAATAAATGTTCTACATCTGGGTTCAAAAAATCAATTCCAAAAAAATCAACTTCTTAAGCGCAAGATGGGAAAGGCATGGAGAAGCAAAGCCTTCAAATGCACAGCATGAATGGCTGAAAAAGATCTGAAACTTTTGGGGTACTTGATATGAGCCAACAGTGAATTGTGGCAGCCAAAAACCTAGTGAGATCTTAGGCTACATTGAGAGCTGTGGTATCCAGAATGAAAGAAATGACCATCCTACTGTCTCCTGTCCTTGTCAGACTCTGAAATACCATGTTCTGTTCAGATCACCAAGTTAGGACAAACTTTGATGGGCTGGAGGAAGGAGATCATGATGACGGTGATGACAAGGATCAAGACCATGCTATACACAGACTTGTTGAAGGAACTAAGGATGCCCAGATGAGAGAAAATAAAAATAAGGGGGTTCAGAATAGCTTTCCTTAAAGTCTGAAGGGGGTTGATGTGGAAGATGAATTTGAAATGTTCATTTTTGCTACAGAGGGCAAGACTTGGAACAACAGATATAAGTTGCAGATGTTGGTTTAATATAAGGGGAAAAAATTTTAATTAGAGCTATCAAAAAATAGAATGTGCTGCCTCTGAGACAGTAGTTCTCTCACTTGAGGTATTCAAGATAAGACTGGATAATTACCTGTGGGGGAAACTTGGGGGAGGGCTGTAAAGGAGGGAGGGGTTCTCGTTCATGTACAAGTTGAACTAAATGACGTCTGAGATTCCTTCAGCTCTGTGATTCTATGAATTGATTCTTGACTCACCACTGACTTGCTGTTTAACCTTAACACAAACTCCTTCCACTCTCTATGTTTCAGTTTCTTTTGTTTGCAAAATGAAAGGATTGGACTAGATGATTTTCGAAGTCTCTTCCAATTCTACTCTTCGGAGGGTGATGTCAGCTGTCCACTTGGAAAAGTGGAAAAACTGAGTAGATACTTCCAGCTCCCCCACTAGGTATTGAATTGAGACACTGGGTCCTAGAGGACTGGAGTACAGACTAACAGAATCGGAGAGCTGGACAAAACTTCAGAGGCATTCTGCTTCCACCATGACCTGAGCAGTAGTTAGCTCTACAAGATTTTCACTGAGCAGCCAAGAAGTCTCTGACTGAAGACCTCCAGCAATGAAAAACCTACTACCTCTTGAAAACAAAACATTCCACATCTGAACAACTCCAATTAGGAAGTCCAACTCTATGATACACTCAAATTATTTGTTAAGGACCCTGGCCACCTTAGAGAAAGGCAGTGTACCACTATAGGGTAATGGCTCCTTTCTTTAAATGTACTGTCTTGATCATGTTCAAGATTCTATTTGTTTGACACTGACGAACTTGGACACACCATGTCACACACAGCTTGCTAGGAAATCGATGGCTGCACATTTTCAAGTTAACATGCAAATTGATGCTCCCTCTGCACATTGTGGGCATGGTATTGTCAGTTTGGATTTTGCCTTGAGAAAAGGTGCCCAGCAGCATGGACCAGTGGGTAGCAGAAACAGCATTCATCATTCTCACCAAAACAAACAAACCAAAAACACCTATGACCTAGCCTGCCTCTCATAAAGGTGTTCCTTAGAACACCAGTAAAGGTGTTCTTAATCTTGGTATTAATCTCTGTCTGGCATAACCACTCCTGGAGTCTTGTGTTCAGTTCTGGGCACATTTTAGGAAATAAATTGCCAAGGAGTGTCCAGAGGAGGAGGAGGATGACAAAAAGACTCAAGAGCAAGACATATGACAATGTGTTGAAGAAAATGGAGATGCTTAGGCTGAGTGGGAACTTGATAACTATAGAATACATGAAGAATTTGAAAGGTTGCATCATCATGTGAGAGATTAAGTTATTCTGCCTGGGCTTGGAATGTAGAACCAAGAACCACTTTTAGAAGTTACCAAGAGGCAAATTTAGGACTAATGTAAAGAAAAATGTTTTAACAATGAGAGCTCTCCAAGAGTGCAATGGATTGCCTTCTTCATTCCTCAATCTATCATCTTATGATCCTATGTAATGGCTTGTGGGTTAAGTCCTATACTCGGCTGGTGTGCCACATATACCTTCATTCAATTTAAATAGGCGCTTCTACTTGCTGCCTGATTGAAGAAGTGAATCTTTAAAAAGCACTACAGCTAAAGCCAAAGAAGTCAATTCTCTGAAGATTCCTAAAATGGCCTTACACAAGGGCTACACTCCCATCAGTCCACCACAGTTAGACAAGTTTACTGCACTCTGAACATGTAACCTTGTGCATTGGAGCTAGCTATTTAGATTTTTTCCCCTCACACTAGCTATGAGTTCCAAGAGGGGAACAGCACAAGCATAGTGTTCTACACACAGTATGTGCTTTATAAATGCCCCTTGTATTGTACTGTGTTGTATTATATTACATTGCATGGTATTGTCTGTAGTTGTATTACACTGTATTGTATTGTTGTATGAGTTTCCACCCTGTTAAGATTAATGTTTAAATTATGGAAAACCAGTGTTCGGAAGGAAGTTCCCTTGGAGCCTTCTTTCCATTTCAGAAAGAAGAAATGCCCAAAGTTGTCCATTATTCTGATCTAGCCTTTTCTCATTGGAAAGCATAAAGATCATCATCTCTACAGCTATGGTCAAAACATGATCCCTAAGCCCTTGGATTAGATAAGCAGGAAGGAGCACAAAATGAGAAGGCCTTCTCCAAAGGACAGCCATTTATTTATCAATGAACAAAGGCCATAGAGGCTCTCAATGACACTTTTCCTGGAGAGAGTATAAGGGGAAATTTAAATGAATGTCTCTGTTTTGTGGTCTCTGAAATACCATTTCTGGATGATTTAGTCACTATCTCACATGCATTTCAAGTGATTTCCAAAGGGGTCCTTTTGACCCCTTCCCCAATAGTAGTATCTGTTTCTAACCCACCCTTTTAAGATATAATTCCCTCCTTCTGCCATTGATCCTCTACTGCATGCTATTACTGTGTTTTTAAACCCTCCATCTTTTAACACTCAGGCACCAGCTCTTCAAGGAATTGATTCCTGACCTCATAAATTTGAAATTATCCTTCTTTCCTAAGATCTCACATAGCACTTTAGTTGTGGCCTTACCTATCTTGAATTTTATACTCTAGCTGAGGAGTCCTTTGACTTACCTCCCCTCCTACACTATGGGACCCTCAAGGATAAGAACTGCATGCTGTCTATTTCTGCATGGACCATAGAAAAGCTGTGAAAATGTTTGATTTTGTTGTTTTATTTTGTTTTCCGGTTTAACATTTTTGGCCTCATTCCTTGGTGATGAAAATCTTGCTAACATGTCTATGTTCTTGCCTTAGTAAGCAAAGCCTAATGTGTGTAATTAAATCTTTGATTATTAATGGTCATAGTCATAGAATCTTAAAGTTACAATGGTCCTAAAGGATATCTAGTCTCTCTCATATATGAAAAGGCATTCCCTCTACAGTATTCCAAATAAGTAGTTATCCACTTCAAGACTTCTAGTGATGAGGAACTTACTCCCTATTAAGAGAGTTCATGGTTAGGTAATCCAAAATTTGTCCCCCTATTACTTGAACACATGGCTCCAGTCCTGCACTCTGAGGCCATGCAAAGCAATTCTTATCCTTCTCCATATGAGAATCTACCAAATATTTGAAGAAAACTATCATGTCTGTGCAACCTGTCACCTTCTCTTGTCTAGGCTAAATGTTCCCAATTCTTTGAACCAATCCTCCTTTGGCATGGTTTCTAGGTAACCCACCACTGCATTTGCTTCCATTTTGTCAATAACCCTCCTAAATATGGCACCCAAAACCATGGCCTACATTTCAATAGTTCTTTAAGGTTTAAAACCTACTTTCATAAAACAACCTCCTATTCATACAGGTGATGACAGTGGACTCCTTCCCACTTTACAGATGAGGAAACTGTGACTCAGATTGGTTAAGGGAGAAGATGACTTTCCTGAGGTTACACAGTAGGTGAGTGGTAGAGCGAGAACTAAAACCCAGGACTCAACATCAATTGAGTCCAGTGGTCTTTCCAGTGCACCATTCCCATTGTCTCACACTGCCTACACATCAAGATTTTACTGTTCTTCTCACATTTATACTTGAATTTTACACAGTATAATTTGTAGGCTTTCCCTACAAGTAAGAATTAGAATGCATTATAAAGAGGTATCCAGAGTACTGATATTGTTATTATGTATATTTCACCAATTCAAGGATCTATAATGAGTGGTATGACTGCTGCTTCTCTTGATGCAGGACTGAAATCCTTCAGTAAGCAAGGGTGTCAATCTGCTGTTAGCAGGTAGGCTTTTGTGAGCTGTTTTCATTCTTACAAAAAAAAGATCCTCTGATGACTAACTTTTGGGGAATAATCCTTCCTAAACTTAAGTGTTATTAGTCCTGGGACAGGTACAAGAATGGCAACTCAGACCCAGGTCAAGCCAGGACAGTTTACACAAAGGCAAGGTCATGATTAATGATTGGTTCAGTCCTGACATAAAGCATCACTTCCACTAGTCAAAAAAGAATTTAGGTTCTATTTTCACTGAATTTTATTCTCACTGGAAGAATATATATCTGTTATCCTTATGATTGGCACCCATCCCATGGGGAATATAGGTCAGAAAGTCAAGGGACACCCATCTTATTTCCTTCCATTCCCCAGGAACTATCAGGCCATAGGACTCCAACTCATTCTCAGACTGAATTTCATTCAAGCCAGAAGTCTAAGAAAGAACTCTGGAATATTATTTTCAATCTTATAAGACTACAAGTTCCTTTATTTTTCCATCTCTGTAATCATTTGGGTTTTATCAAACATTCTCTGCTTTCCCTCCAAGGCAAGACTTCTCTACTAAATGTAGAACAGTAATCAAAGACAATGAACCAACCCCCACCAACAGTTAGAGACAAAATTCCCTGGGTTCATTTGGTTGATTTTTTTTAAAAGCTATTTTGAAATCTTGCCTGAATAAAAGAAGGGCAAAGCAATGTGTTTCATATGGTCTTTACATTTTAAAAAAAAAGAAAGATAAAACCTGGTGTCTTTGCTCACTTTGTAAACCCCATGATTTATGTCCAAAGAAACTGCTGCACTCAGATTTGGTGGTTAATATATGAAAAAGAGCTTGACACAAAAAATTATTAATGAGCAGAACAAGGTCACTGCTTCTGGGCTGAGGTCACTTACAAAGAATGCACAAATGAAAATAAGGTTGACTTTTATTTACTTAACTATCTTCTTACGGTGGATTCCTTTGGCAACAGATCTTTAAACATTTAAAGCCCTGTTTACAAGGAGGCTCTGAAAGTAGCTTCAAACCATTATGGCCCTAATTGAATTCCCCAGGAGTCCAGTAAACTCAGAGGAATAAAGAAAGAAATCATAACATTTGCTAAATCATCTCAAAACATATTTCACTGCAAGGTTATGTGACCTGTTTCAAGTCTTGGCAATGAATGAGGAGGAGCTCCTGGATGCTTTATTATTTAGAAAGAAGTCTAAACGTTACCTATTAGTGGCAAGCTAAGTAAATTGTACTAGGTTCTGCTTTTTTCAACAAAAAGAAGACAACCAACAGGGAGAGATAACATCTTCTACTGCATGTGACCCCTCTCCCCTAGGGTAGCAAAGCTCTCAGAAAGAGAAGGGGTATTCCATTACAAGCAGCTACTGGATATAGAGGGAACAGCCATAGATGAAAACATCCAATAGCCTTCCTCCAAATGTCATACCACCCTGTTACAAATGGGAATCCCAAAGACTTCTACCAGGGGACAATACTAAAAATAGGACTACTAGGAAGCAAAGCTTTATTTCTTAAGCAAAAGATAGATGATTTTCCATACCCAATTAGCCCAGCATTTCCTAACAGTCCCAGCATAACTTAAAACTAAACTTCTGAGAATCTTATACATTTCCACCCGTCTCTTTTGTGAACAACTACTTCAATGTAGTCTGAGCTTCCCAAGCATAAAAGCTGGGTTCTTCTAACAGCATTTCTAAAGTAGCCGCAGCAGATCCCCTTTCTGCTTACCTGGTTTGTATGGTATTCCAGAGGGGAAGAGGAATCCCTGTTGGGCAGCAGCGGCTGCCGCCAGTGTCCGCTGGTCGTGTGGAAAAATTGGGATCATGAGCGGAGGCATGTGACCCTGAACCTGCTAAACAGAAGAGAGCCTATGATCAGACATAGTGCAAATGTGTGTTGACAAGTTTTTATTTTTCCATTGCTTATATAGATCCATGTGCTCCCATGGCCACCTCTTCCCCTGCCCCTACTCAAATCTGCTCCCAAACCCAGGTCAAAGACATAACATCGCATCTAATCCACCATACCAATAAACTCAATGCTGCCAGAGTAGGCAGAGATTCTAGTGATCATCCAGTCCCGGGTTTCTTAATCTTGAATCCATAAATATTTTTTTAAATTTGGACAACTATTCATTGAAATTATTTTCTTTGTGATTCTATATATTTTATTTTATGCATTTAAAAATATTATTTAGAGATGGATTCTAGACTCTTAATGGGATCTATGACACACACATGCATGCACACACACACATACACACACACACACACACACACACAGTTGAAGAGCCCATATGGGTTCTAACCCAATGCCCTCTTTTCCCTCCATTTTAGGGAATTAACCATCTTTAGAGATTTGTTTTTTTCCTTATTAATATGAGGGGCACACTTGCTCTATCCCCAAGGTTAGTACCCTGTTTTAAGCTTACATTAACTGTGGCTGAGACTGTGGCAGTAGCCACTTTACTGGCTTCTCTACCTCTTCCTACTTCCAATCTGTTACTCACAGGGCTGCTTAGGTTGTTTTCCTAATGCACAGCTTCTTACCACCTCCCCTCCCCTCCTGGATTCTAAATTTCATGAGGTCAAGAGCCACGTGCCATTTAAACCTTGCATCCTCCCACTCCCCTCCAAAAAAAAATATGAAACTACTTTGCACATAGTTGTTAATCAATAAATATTTGTTAGAATGAAGTTTGTTGAGAGTTTACTGTATGGCTTTTGCAAGGAAGAAGGGAAAAGTCCAAGCAGTTTATTTCAAATTAAGCCAACAAGCAACATGCCTGGCATGTTCCAGGCACTGCGGTAAGTTATGGGGATACAAAGAAAAGGCAAATAAATGAATAGATGAGAGACTGAGAGAGAGATTAACATGTGATAGATCAAAGATAAATAAATAAATAAATATTAGATAGATAACAGACAAATACATGATAGATAAAAGATAGATCAATAAATACATGATAGATAAAAGATAGATGAATAAATACAAGATAGATATAGATAAAAGATAAATACATACTAGATAGATAAATAGAAGATAGATGAAAGATAGATAAAAGAGAAATAAATACAAGATAGAAGAAAAGGAAAGGAAAGGAAAGGAAAGAAGGAAAGGAAAGGAAAGGAAAGGAAAGGAAAGGAAAGGAAAGGAAAGGAAAGGAAAGGAAAGGAAAGGAAAGGAAAGGAAAGGAAAGGAAATGAAAGGAAGGAAAGGAAGAAGGGGAAAGGAAGGGGAAAGGAAAGGGGAAAGGAAAGTGGAAAAGGAAAGGGGAAAGGAAGGGGAAAAGGAAGGGGAAAGGGAGGGGGAAAGGAGAGGAAAAGGAAAGGAAGGGGAAAGGAAGGGAAAGGGAGAGGAAAAGGAAAGGAAAGGGGAAAGAAATGAGGAAAGGGTAGAAGTAAGGGGAAAGGGGAAAGGCAAGGGGAAAGGGGAAAGGCAAGGGGAAAGGCAAGGGGAAAGGAAAGGGGAAAGGGGAAAGGGGAAAGGAAAAGGGGAAAGGAAAGGGGAAAGGAAAGGGGAAAGGAAAGGGGAAAGGAAAGGAAAGGAAAGGCAAGGAAAAGAAAGAAGAAGAAAGGACAGTGGAAAGGAAAGGAAAGGAAAATGAAAGGAAAGGAAAGGAAAGGAAAGGAAAGGAAAGGAAAGGAAAGGAAAGGAAAGGAAAGGAAAGGAAAAGAGAGTCTAGATGTTTTCCTTCCCATGTTGGGATGCTTTCCTGTTTTGAAATGTGGGATTAGTGTCCTGAGTTGGGAAGCAATGTTCAGCTGTTTGCGATATATTCAAAAAGTAGTATCTCTCTCCACCTCAGGTAGATCACTTCACAACCTCACGACAGTACAGGCTTCCTAGAAATCCCTGCCCCCTTCTCCCCTCCTCCCCACCACGCTTCAGATTTAAGACCACCACATCTTGGCTCCCAATTAGACTAATATCCTTTGCTATACACACCTCGGTGTAACATATAAATTGCTTGTCTGTCTGAGCAGTTTTACAGCCCTGTGTACGATCGTGTAGCTCAGTAATTATGGAGTTGTATTTAGAAAGCATTTCCAAATAAATCCTACTATATCAAATTTCATTTGACCTTAATAAATGTATCAAAGAGCACAAAAATGCAAAAGGAGAAAATTCTTCACCTTCTATCAGCATTTGTATGCTACATATAAAAAATGAGGGCTGGGGCGGATGAAGCCCTGCCTCCTACAATATCTCTGCCTTTTCCCAACTTTGCTCTCTCTCTCTCTCTCTCTCTTGCTTACAGTAGAATCCTTTGGCAAACATTTCTTGCCCTGATGCTAGGTAGCATTATGGGGCAGTTTCTATTTTAGCCTTCAACACCCTGATATCACAGAGTCAGCTTTTAATCTACTTTGATTAAAGAAAAGTAAACATTTAAAGGAACACATATCAAAACTAGGAAGTATTAAAAGGAATTACCAAGCCAAATCAAACAGGGTTTGTGCAGATTTCTTCCCTGCTGTGAAAGGGAACCATTTACAGAGTTACAAACATCACAGTTGGAAGGGAGCTTCTAGTCTGACTCCTTAATTTTACAGATGAAGAAACTGAGGCCCTTAGAGGCTAAGTGACTTGCTGAAAGTCACCCAGGTGCCCCCAAGAAGGGACAGAGCTGGGACTCGTGCCCAGGCCTCTTGACCATAAGTCATCCCATATCCTATTAAAAAGTCAAACTCAACATCAAAAGTACTTCAACCCCCTCCCCCGTTTAATTCCTAAATCCCTTTTTTTGGTCAAATCCCATATGTTGACCTATGACATTGTTTAAATAGTGCCAAATTTCCTTGTCATATCCCCACTCCTTCCACAATCACTGATGCAGTACAGAAATGCTACTGTGTCCATAAGGCTTAATTTACCAACAACTTTTCTCTGGGGAAGGCCCAAAGATGTAGGTTAATAAAGGTCAAGGGAAAAATAAACACTTTACAGTATTTTTCTGAATTCATTTCTCAGGAAAATCAACTTCTAATAAAAATGTCTTTGTGCAATTACTACCTTGCCAGTGGGGCGTGGAAGAAACTAGCTTTGGGCAGCTATTTCTTTCATTTTAGCTGAGGTAAGTAAGCCCTGGCTTTTGACTGTTAGGAGTATAAGCTTAACTTGGTTAAATTGGTGCTGATCCCCCAAGTGCCCATTCCTGGCCTTTAACTCTGTGGAACAATGCTAGGCATGCTGCTGTTCACCCAGGAAGAACCCTGGAGAGGGACGGGGGGTCTGGAGACCTGGGTACCAGTCCCAGCATCACAATCTATTAGCTGTATGAATGTGGGCTTCCCCTTAACCTTCTTATCTCTAAAATAAAGGGGAGATGGAAAGCTAAATGACCTTTTAGGTTCCTTTCCAGGGCTAAAAGTCTATGATTCTATAAAGCTAAAGGTATGGGTGCATTTGAATGCTTCTTGGTAAAAAGGTAGACCCATTGTATACTTTATTTTCTTCTGGAAAGGATGAGATCCTGAAAGGAGAGGAGCCATAAAAATCACTTCTATCCTGTCGATGCTGCATGACCAGAGGTGGCCGACCTAGGTTTAAGGTTTCTATGCTACTGTGAAAAGGACAGTGTTCATAATATCCTAGATTAAGGACTGGAAAGAACCTGGGAAGTTATCTAGTTCAAACCCTTTATTTTCCAGATGAGGAACTTGAGACCCAGAGAAGTCAAAAGACTTTGCCCAAGATCTCAAAGGCATTGAGAGGCAGAGCTAGGATCTGAACCTTTCACCATTAGACCAAGGTGCTTTGCTGAAACATGGAATGTGAGAACTAGGGGGAGGTGTGGAAATCATAGTGCATGAGAATGGAAGGAAGGCACAAGGATGGTTAGGAAACTTAGGGGTGGAGAGCAGGAAAGGGGTATTATCACTGTCTTCTAATATTGGAAAGACGGTCACGTGGTAGAGGGGAGAACACTGACCTTTGAGTCATAAAAGCCTGAGTTCAAATTCCAGCTTTGCTCCACACTAGCTCTCTGAACCTGACCAAGTCGCTTTCCCCTGAGTTCAGTCTTCTCATCTATAAAATCATAGGCCAGGATTAGATAATCTTTAATGTCCTTTCCAGGCATCCAGATGGTATAGTAGATAGAGCACCAGGCCTGTAGCCAGGAAGACCTGGGTTCAAATCTGACCTCAGACACTTATTAAGCTGTGTGACACTGAGTAAGTCATTTACCGCTGTTTGCTTGTTTTCTCATCTAAAATGAGCTGGAGAAGGAAATGGCAAACCATTCCAAGGGGTCATGGAGAGTTGGACATGACTGAAATGACTCAACAACAAATGTCCTTTCCAATTCTGCTAGCCTATGAGTCTAAGCTTATTCTAGGTATCTCTAAATGGCAGAACTTGAAGCAATAAGGGACAGGGACAGGCTGTCAGTCCTTGGATTTTAACAAGGAATTTTCCTACTTTTGTCTAATAATGGACCTGTACAAAACCTGGACTTCCTTGTGTGGTTAGAAACTGCTCCACCCTGGAACTGTGCAAGCACAGGCCGAATGTCCACCCTTCCAAGATGCTGTGGAAACAATTCCTACATTGGCTGAGAGGTTGGATGACTTTTATACATCCTCTCAACTCAGATTTCAGTGATTTGGATACCGTACCTATATGAATATAGAGTAGCCATGGAATCATTAAGGACTTTGTCACCATCACATTTAGAAGCAACACACAAAACTATCTTTTTGACACATAACTATTTTAAGGAAGAACACCTGAGTGGATTTCAGAACTTACTTTACCAAAAAGAGACTGGAAACCAGAAATACCATTTTCTTCCAGTTCTTAGCTAATACTATGACTCAGCATCAAGAAGGCTACCAGAGTTCATAGGCTACCAACAGGGACAGTTTTCATAGACTTTAAACATGCTACAAACATTATTTAGAATAAATTATCAAATTTTTTGTCTCAAGACCCCTTTACTTTCTTAAATATTAATGAGGACCTTCCCTCACCAAGGAATTTTGTTTATGTGCATTATAGCTATTTTGTTCCATGGTACAAAATAAAATATCTTAATATTATGATGAAAATAGTTTTGACCTTTTGGACCCCCTGAAAGGGTCTTGCAGAACCCGTGGAGATTCCTTGGACTACACTTTAAGAACCACTGATGGGGGAGGTGTGGAATGGGGAAGGATCCAGGAAAATAAACATGGGGTGAACTGGACAGTAGTCACCAAGTCTTTTCAGGCTATGGAATACATATTAAGGGGAAAATAGCCTTTGTGGTCACACTTCAGTCCTTAAAGCATCAAGGGTCCCCCCTAATCTATTATCCGAAGATTTTCACTTCATCAAGGGAGGTGTTCATTGAGATGCTCAGGTGAACAAGTAGCTAGCTCTCTGGCAAGCACAATAGCCCAAGAATAAGAAGTGTGAGCATGTCAATGTGTGCTGTGGGGGTCAGATGAAATCATTCTCTGCCACAAAATCTTAATGAGGAAGATGTTGCACAAACAGCCACCAAGGGCCCTTGCAGCTCCACGTCTATGATCCAGTGTCAGAAAACAATAAAGTTTTACCCGCCCAATGGATTCAGGAAGAAAGAGAAAAAAGATGAATCATTAATCACAGAATAATCAATCAATTCTCTTTGTCATTCAGATTTCCCTCTCCCCCTTATTTTAGCGATAAGGAAATTGAGGGGAAGCCCACGCTTCCACAGCTAATAGACTGTGATGTTGGAACTAGAGCCCAGTTCTTCAGATAAAGAAACAAAGAGGTAAGTCAGTCATGTAGAGTCACAAGGATAAGAGAGAGATGGCCCTAAATGCAGTAAAGATATCCTAAAAATTGTCAAAGATATAAAGAGTGGCAACCTGTGTGTAAGGGTATCCTACACACAGAAGTCATCCAAAGACATGGACAATGATCACATTGTATGGAAAGGTAGGGAAGGCATGGTGAGAGTGCCCACACAAAAGTACTAAAATGTGGGGTGCTAGAATTGAAATAGTATGAATGAATATCAAATGCTCTTTGTTACTTTCTTCTATTACCAGGATATGGTCTTAAGTCAATATTCATAAGCAGAATGATAGAACCAGAAATCACCCAGCCCAGCCCTCTGACGTCTTTTCCTTTTCCTTTTTTCTTTTCTATTCTATTCTTTTCTAAGCAGATGAAGAAAGAAGGCCAGAGGGCAAGTGATTTGCCTAATGGCATACAGTGAGTCAGTGACTGGGGCAAATCAAGCATCCAGACTCCTGATTACCAGATCTTCCCATGCACCACCCAGCCTCATCGCTGCTCTTTCCTCCTCCAGTAATTTTTTCTAGTTTGGCTCTTGCAGTATACACACTAGCAGTGGTCATTCAACTCCAAATGCAAAATGTGCTCCTAAGTTATTTTAAGTAAGATACAGACTCAAAGCTTTAAAAATACCCTTTGTCAAGGACAAACAAGAATGTCCTCTGCCAGTTGAAGTCTGAACTGAGGAGCAGAATAGTGAGGCTCCTCTTTCAGAGCTCGTTTCAGAATGCTAAGGAAACACAGTTCATTCCCAGGCTAAAAGTGATCACTGAGCAAAGGAGGTCTCCAGAAAACAGAACTGGGCTGCCATATGGAAATGCAAATAGTTGTCTTCAGATGCAATGGTAGAGTTGTCTTTAGCTATGGATAGACACAATGGCTTGTGGAAACAGCTCCCTCCCCCTCCCCCCGAGGCATTTGATACTTAGGATCAGTCTTAGTGGATGAAGCGTTAGACTTTTATTGAGGAGGACCCAAGTTCAAATCCAGCATACAGATACTTAGTGGCTATGTGACCTTGGGCAAATAGTTTAGCTCTCCCAGTCCAAGTTTCCTCATTAGTAAAATGGGAATAATGATAATTATAATAGTGCCTACTTCAGGAGGATGAACTGAGATAACGTATGTTAAGTTCTTTGCAAATAGTAAGGCACCATATACATGCTAGCTTCTGCTACTATTAAAAGTATATCAGCACCATCAACAATGAAGGTTTTCAATAATTAAAGTGGGAGCCAAAAGGACAAATTGGATGCTCTTCAGAGGATGTTGAGAAGACTGGAGAGGATGATAGAGGAGGAGAATCTGAGATGCTTAGTCTGAAGACTTGATTTGGGTGGGCAGTAGTGAGGAGAATGACACCATCTCCAAGGATCCCAAAGGCCACCAGGTACAAAAGGCCCCAGAGGGAAGAACTAGGAGCAGTAGGAGATGTGATAAGTTCTTTCCATGTCAGAATATTCAACTTGGAGGTATAAAGACCTGGGTTCAAATCCTGCCTCAGATACTTACTAGTTGTATGTTCCAAGGTCAATGTGAGGATCATATACAGTAATATAGGTGAAGAGTTTCACATTCCTTACAACATTAAATAAATGTCAGTTACTGTATGTGTTGACTCCCCTGGTAAAGTATAAGTTCCTTGAAGGCAGGGACTTGTTTTCATTTCTGTCTTTGTGACTAGCACAATGACTAGAACAAAGTAGAGGCCTTTAATATATGCTTCTTGATTGATTTATAGGTTACATAAGAAGGGTTAATGTGTGAAAGGAAAGAACTAGGACTAACAGAACTTACATAGAGTCTGGTATATGGGGAAAGCTTTGTAATCATCAGAGCTGCCTCATGTGGTCATGAGCTACCTAACACAGGATGTGTTCAAGTAAGAATGCGTGGCTACCACCTAGCCTTGAAAATGGTATGGAGGGTGTTCCTGCACATGGTAGTAGGTTAGGCTAAATAACTTCTAAAATCCCTTCTAACTCTGAGATTCTATGATTCTAAGCATGCCTCGTATTGGCATGCTTTCAAAGGGATGATAACGGCTTAGAATCTAGCAGAGTGTTGCCGACCAGAAAACATTTCCAACTGCATGGCTGTTTAGGAAGCCTGCCCACCTGGCCAAGTAGGAGATCCTCAGTTAAAATAACAGAAAATTTCCCTCTGTGACCATCATCTCTATTTTGCTTTCTTAGGAGGATTTGGATTGAAATTGGGTTCATGGAGGACAAATTTGGAGGATGGAAACAGTGAGATAATTTGATAGGGTTAGAGTAGGGAAGCAGGGCTAGAAGGCTCTTCTACATGCAACTGGGTCACAACAGTTTAATATGAATATAAAACACCTCTTCCTACCTGTACAAGGCAGGGATTCCAGGTCACCTCATTCAGTTTGCAGCTGAAGGAAATAGCCAGATTGCCTCAGCTGTGATCCTTAGGGCAGCCAGGCAGAAAAAAGTCCCCCCATAATAAGGAAGAAAGCCCAGAGCCCCATGCCTAGCCTTCTTCTGGCTGCTTTCTCTAATCCTTCCTTTCATCTTCCTTCCAGGATTCTCTCTTCCTCAAATCACCCCAGCTTTACATTTGCAGACCTGTCAAGGGAGTCAGATACATGGGAAGTAGCAATCCCCCAAAGATGGAAAATTAATATTTTACTGAAGAAAGAAAAAAATCAGATTCCAGATTCCATTGAAGCAATAGATCTTCACACAGCATACTAGGAAAAGTTCTTGAAATTCTTTATCTTTATGAATGAAGATTGTACCTAGATTTTTCTGGCCCAGTTTGAAGACTCTTTAATCATCCCTATAAGTGAAAACAATTCTGGTCCTGCAAACATCCAAGACTGGGATCACCAAGAATTGTTTTTAAAGAAGGGAGACCTAGGTCTTGGGAGTGGAGAAAAGCTGGGTTCACAGGGAGAGAAGCCTTTTAGTCCAACCCCTTCACTTATAGATGAGGAAAATAAGACTCCCAGAGGTTAGCTGACTTGCTCAGAGTCACACAGTTAGCAAAAATCGGAGGCAGAAATGCAATCTGGGTCTTCTGCTTCCAAATCCAGCACTCTTTCCTGTCTCAGCTGTGTGACCCTAGGCAAGTCACTTAACCTCTCTGAGACCCAGTTTTCTCATCTGTAAAATGGGGCTTATAATAGCATCTATTTTTAAAGATTATTGTGCAGATTAGATGAGACAATGTGTCAATCGCCTCACAAACCTTAAACCACTATGCGAATGTCAGCTATCCTTACTGTTATTACTATTCTAAAAATTATGAAAGAAAATTGTAAGCTTGTGGTGGCCAGTGGACACAACTTCTAGCTGGCTGCCCCGAACAGCATGGAGACTAAAATGCCAACCACGGTTCTGTGTCAGGGAGGCTTAATCAGTGCCCGGTGAAAGCTATATAATGGATGCCCCAAAGCACAACTGTCCATTAATGCAAAACTTGCCAAGTCCCTGGCCAAAAGCTTTGTCCTTTTACACATTCTTCATCAAATCGGCGACATGCCCAGAAATTTTAATTGCCAGGATGTTCCTCAGGTCTCTCGGAAAATCAAGACAGCAGCAGATGCCGGTGAAAACACTTCGACTCTGTCTCTTCCCATTCGTCAAAAATAGCGGCATTGTTGCAGCGACACTCTCCCCTTTTGTCTCCTCGGTGCTAAGTTGTTGATGATGCCACTTTGTGCCATCTGCCCCAGAGCTTCATTAAAGATACATGAATGGGCTAACCGGCCTGATATCTTGTAAGGAACAGGTGCTATTGTTTGTCCCTACAGACCCGCACTAAAGATCTGACTCAGAATACTTGAGAATAGAGCATCTGTAGCAGTCAGCCAGAGAGCAACTTGGCAGAGACCCTGCGCTGCCACTAATATGCAAACAGAGGGACACTCAGGGGGGCTCATTTTCTCTTTCATGAAGATTATTTAACTTTTGTACTGATGGGCGATAAGTATTTGTATTGGAAAACGTGGGCATGTGAATATCCATGCCTAAATTGGAGATTCTAAGTAAGGAGAGTTTGGGGGGCAGGGGGTTCAAACAAATTGCTTTTTACTTACACTTTGGAGTTTTAGAATTCTTAAAACCACTGCAAAGACTGTTTCCATTGTGAGGGGAAAAAAATAAGGAAAGAAAGAAATAGCGAGCCAATCCCCTCGATAACTCTCTTATTTATTACAAAGAATAGTCCTGAGCTATTTGCATAAGACGCTGCTCGGGAAGGAAGCACAGCTTAGGATCAAACAGAAGCAATGGAAAATGTGGCAGGAAAAGATCCAAAGATCCTTCCGTCCTCCCATGTGAGCAGCCAAAGAGATTCCTCAGACCATGGGAAGTCAGGCACACACACACACACACACACACACACACACACACATGCACGCCCATACAAGCACACAGAATTCCTCCATTAAATGGCAACCAGGATAAAATGAGAAACAAAAGAGCAAGGGTTTGGAAGGCAAGGATTAGAAAATTGAATCTTCTGAGTCGCTAAGGGTTTGACAGAAACTCCTTTTGGTTTCTACCACTTTTGACAAAAAAAAAAATTCTTTTGAAAACAAATATGCTCCTTTCCCCCCTGAGTCAGCACATTGTAGTGAGCACCATCCATACTTTATTTGGTGCTGCTTAGTATATATCACACAAATTGGCCCTTAGTTACCTCGCCCTGCGATGTTCACTAATGCATGCCTACAAAAAGATATTTAGCTCCACCCCTCGCAGGGTAGGAGTTGTTTGTTTTTTTTTTTTTTAATACTTCTTGGAAACTGGTCTGCTGGTTGTTGCCACTATAGGAAATCCTATTTCTAGCCTCCATGTTTTTGCTTAAGATGTTTCCTTTACCTGGAATGTTCTTTTTAAAATTTATTTTATTTTAAATTTATGGAAATAATACATTTGCATCTGTCTTCTAAAAATAGAGTAGGGAGGAAGAGGGGGCAGGAGCATGGGGTATATAAATCTTAAGCAATGAAGTTTCAAGTCAATAAAATGACTGGTCACACTGCAACTCTACTCTGGTCAGATCACATCTGGAGTAACTGCATTAAGTTCTGGGAACCAAATTTTATGTTGGACATTGATGAGTGTCAGAGAATTCAGAAGAGATTGGCCAGGATGGTAAAGGGCCTTAAGATCAAAACAAATGAGAAGCAGTGGAAGGAACTGAGGATAGTTAGCCTAGAGAAAAAACAAAAGATGATAGCTACAGTTAGGTATGTAGTGAGGAAAAAGTATTTGAAGCTGTTTCACGTAGAAGAGGTTTTAGACTTGTTCTGCTGGCCCCAGAGGGTAGAATGAAAAGCGACGGGTAGAAATGTTACAGAAAATTCAGACAGATATGATGAAAGAAGAATGAAAGAAAAACAATATAGCAAAATGATATCAGCCTCTAGAGGCACTTTTCCAACGAGATGTCTCCCAGCCATACACCAAAATCATTCAAGATTCCTTAAAAGATATAATAAGAGAAATAGCTGTCCGATGACCCTCTGATCATAAGCATAAGGCATGGCATAAAACAGGGAGATGTATACTCACCAGAGGTAATTATCACCGTGATAGAGGAGTTCTAACACAGAACCCAGATTGAAAAATAATTCTCTGCGAATAGTAAGATGCCGCCTGTTTGCAGAAAACCTTGCATCAAGCTCCAGAACATTGCAAATCTTCCATCTATAACCACTCGAAAGAGTTTGACCTAACCATCAACACAGGGAAGGCTAAGTGGATGAGGAATGTTTATTGCCCAGATTATGACATTCAATTTAGATGGACCTAGAGACTGTGTGTGTATATATATACACACAGACACATATACACATACAATACACATATATGTATATACATATCTATACATATATCTATATACATATATATAACAGAGATTTGAACATGAGTTGGACTCAAAGCTATATCCAAGAAAGAGACTGGTTTAGATTGTTTTCTGGAAATTACCCCCAATCTTTTAATGACCCAAAGCTTCCTTTGGAAATAAAGACCCATTTTTTAATACTAATATTTTATTGATGTTGTTTCATTACAACAAAACATGGAATACGGCAATCTGAAGGATTAAAAAGGAGTATCACACAAAGTACAATAGAGAGGCACACAGTGGGTGTGAATAGGCTGCAACCTATAATTCACAGAGAAATCTGAAGAATAGAAGTAAAAGATGTTATTGGGGAAATGAATGAGAGAAAAGAAAATGAGCTGATGATGTAGTGAGGGTGAGGGATGACAGGTAGACAGAGTGCTGCACTGTTGTCCTTGTGACGTCAGGAGAAGTCAACAAAGGCATCTCAGTACATTGGGTCTCTCCTCACCCCCAAACTCCTGTGGTGAACTTATGAACAGATCTGAGCAAGAGATGCCCAGGATGGACAGGCATGGGTGGATTGAAATCTGCATTATTGGAGAGAACTCTCAAATCAAAGAAATTACAAATCCAGTGGAATATTTAAATGAGGAAAAGCTAACAAGTAAGGACATTAAAAATGGAATTGGCTGCCTTTAAAAATTAAGTAGCTTCTCTTACAAATAGCCTTTAGGCCAAGGTTGGATGACTACTAGCCAGATAGGTAAAGGAGATTCTTGTTCAGTTATTGGCTGAGCTAAATGGCCTCTAAAGAACTTTCCGGCTATGAAATGAAGTAAATTTGTAGGTGCCTGCTACCACATGAGTATCTTCTCCCTGATCCTGGTTTTCCACCTCTTTCTCATGTATTAATTGATAATCGAACCATCACTGTTGCTACTATGAAGAGTATGAAAATCTACTGCCCAATGGCACATAGTAGACTCTTAACAAATGTTTGTTGACCAAGAGACCAAATTTTATGTCAGTTAAGCTAAAGCTCTCTTCCTTTTTTACCACTCTCTAATCCCTCATGCCCTTCCAAGTGAGCCCTATCACTCCTATGATTCTATCTTTCCCTTCCCTACTCTTGTATAGTGCCCTCTGGAATGCCTATTCTATTGTTAACAAATTGTCCTCCATTTTAGACATCTCATAAATTTTATATATACATTTATGAATTTATATATACATTTATATTTGTATATCCATATTATGTGTATATATACATCTTTATATAGAATATGATAAACATATATAACATATTTGCAATATTTATTTATATATTATATTGCCTATATCTATATTATGTATATATATATATATATATAAAATTATTTGTGTTACATTTGTATTAAATTTTATATGTATGTGGTAACTCCTTCCCTCCCAATATAATGTCACTTGTTTGAGGGCGGGATATAGTATCCAGCAGTGTTGAATTGCTGAACTGAATTTCATTCAATTCTGACACTTTAGGACTAATCCATGCTTAATGTGTTTAACAAATTCCCAGAGAATAAAGCTTACCAAGGGGAATATCATCTCAATTCTGGGTAATCAAGCTTCCTTGGAAGAAGGGAATAAAACAGGGATTTCAAGAAGAATAGTCCCAGGGAACAAAGCTCCAGAAGTTCCCAGAATACACAGTGAAATCCTTAGAGCCACAGGGCCCCATTCTGGTATCTGTATACCCCCACATATACACATCTATATACACACATACACACACATTGTAATTGTGTAATTGTATAGGAAAGAAACCCCTCATTATTTTTCTTGTTGGATGTCATAACCCTGCCCCTGACTCCTACCCCCAAATCCTCCTGTCAAGAGCTAGAGTTAAAGAGACTGAGCCCATCAAGATGATGTTTAAAAGGTCTCCCTCCTTTTTTTAAACACTATTAATATCCATCTCTGAAGAGGAGAGGGGAAGAATTCTTTAGGGACTTAGAAAGTCCTGTTAGTTCAGATTCTGAGCACAGGCTATACCCACATGAAAGAACACCCTCTTAAAAACCTCATCAGAACTTTCCTCACTTCACTTTTGTAGTGTTTAAAAAGAGAGTGTCCTCTCCCCTTGAAGCCTTTCTTTTCTTTGATAAGTTGGGCAATTAAATAATCAAATGCCCAAAACATTTCCCACAGAAATAGAAGATCACAGGTGTCAACTGCCCTGCCCCCCACAGCCCTCATCCCTGATCCTCAGCTCCTTATCACCAAGGGTAGGTAGGACAAGCAAATAGAGTAACAGGACTCTATCTGCTGGCTTCACCTTTAGAAAAGACATTTCAAGTCCTCCTCACAGCCTAGCACTTTCCAACCCCCTTCTCAGGTTACACAGGAGAGAAATGATCTTTGAAAGTAAGATCATAATGGCTCCATCTATCAAGTCAACAACACATGTTTTTAAAATCTTCTTTGGGTATATTCAGAGAGATGGAAATAGCGCCAAAAGAGCTTGTCTTGTCCTTCATGTTAATAATACCTCTTTTAAAATTTCCCTCATGCCAGATGAGCTTACTCAAGCCTCATCTTTTCAAAATGGGCCAACATGTCCATCATTCACAAGAACATCAGCAGTCAAGCGCCATCATTTTTCCCCCTTTTGCCTCCATGATAGCTGTTTAAATACCTAATTTTCAAAAGAATGCTTAAAGGGTTTTCCCCTCTTTATTTCAACATTTCTATTGTATCAGTTTGATGCTCCAGGAAGAAAGCAAACCCATGGCTTGCATTCTGGGAGCTTAATCTTGTCCCGTAGTACTCAAGGGGGTAATAGCTTGATTATGCCCTTTTCCAATTCAGCCAATCCACTCGCCAATTTCATACACAGTGGAAAGCGCACTGGCTTTGCAGCCACAGGACCTGGGTTCAAATTCTTCCTCTGATGTCACTATCTCCATGACTTCAGGCAAGTCATTTAGCCTCTTCAGCCTACTTCCATAAAATAAGGGGGTGGAACTAGATGGTCAAAGATGTCCCTTTCAGCTCTATGATCCAACAAATGCAAGGATCCAGAAGAATCTAAGTAGACCCCAAGATCCTTGAGGATAGGGACTACCTTTTATTTTTGTACCCCTAACACCAAAGAGTACCTCTCATGGAGTATGTGCTCAATAAAATGTTTACTTTAAACTGGAAAGGACCTTAGAGGTCATCTGGTCCAACTCCCTCATTTTATAGATGATAAAACTGAGACCTATCACAGTTAAGTGACTGAACTGAATTGTATTAGATTAGACTGGTCCCAAAAAGACTGCTTTCTCTGTGACCCAATACAGTCCTCCCCAACAAGCTAACTTCAAAGACTTGGATGGAACAGAGGACTTGCTACTAATCCTGGTGACCTAAGATTTCCTCACCACCCCCCACCCCGAAGTGACAAGCTATATGCCGGGAGCTCTACTCTGTGTCCACAGGATCCCTTATGCTACTGTCACCTGAGTTCTCTCAGACAGAAGGCAGGAGTGTTGGTACTTTTCTCCTGTATCAGACTGTGTTGTGATCTCCATGCTTACTTCCAGCATCCAATTGGCTAGCACAGGTTTGAATGGGGTCAGCAGGCTATCCCACAGGAATAAGGAGGACTCATATTGAAGAGGAATAGAATCAAAGAAAAATAAGTCCTTGGGGGTATTGTCCTATTGTCTATATCCCAGCCACATGGCATGAGAATATGAGAAGACAGAATTCAGATTACTTTATAAAGTTAAAAAGAATGATAAATGGTAATTAAATGTGTTTAAATTATCTTACTATGTTTTAAGAAACTCTCACTAGGAGGGAAGTAGAACATCCTGGCTATAAAGAAATTAATAAAACATGTTATGCAAAAGTGAAATTTATGGTTCATTTGGAATTAGATATCTACCACCTTTTCAATCCATACAAATGCATAATCTTGTCAATTAAATATTATTGTTAAGGTCTAGTAGTATGTTAAAATCACTTTAAAGTGCAACTAAGGAAAATTCATGTGTGTTTATTACTCCTTAAGGATCTATTAGTGGGTATTTTATTCAGATTCGTGTTGTAAAATCTGCATAAACTCAGCATATTGTTATCCCCCTGTGTGCATTTGTTTGGTTAAAGCCAAACAGCAAATCTCAATTTTTGCAACTTCTGGAAAAGTCAAGAGAACTAAAACAGTCTTAATTTTAATCAGATACAAACAGTTATCACTACAGAAGTGAAGAGTTGACTATTATGCAAATAGTCACAGTTAGTGGTCACTGAGCCATCACAGAAGACGGAGCTAGTCAATTATTTCTGATATTTCCAAAGACTAGTGAAGAAGGATGTTTCTTCTGCCTTCCCTGTCTTACTTCCAGAGAAATAGGAAACATATTATAGACTAATGATGGCTGCTCTTAAACAGGAACCCCATTAAGTACACAATGATCAAAGTATTTTAGCAGAGTAGAAATTATTTTTTTTCTGATTGTTTTTAAATGACATATACAAATGGGTCTGCCTGGGGATAAGTGTGCCATTTCCTTCGCTATACAAACCCCCTTCAGAAATAAGATGCCTGTCACCTTTTGTCCCATCACAAAGTCATTACAACTTTTAGACCTTATACACTGCACATATGTTTCATCTTGTAGTAGGGACCAGAGTTCCATAATGACTTTTTTTTGCCTCCTGATTGTGAGGAATGAGTATGATAACAATTCATTATGTCTAGGTAAGCTCTGCAGGTCGGGGCCAGTTTTATCTGTTATCTTTGCATTGCCCAATAAAACACAAACTGTGGGGATGGGGGGGGGTGCTGCACATAGTAGGGGCACACAAATGTTTTTCAAAGAGGTGAGTAAATAAACATCTTTAGATAGTTGGAAGCCAGGAAGGAATGTCTTAATAATGATATCTGTAAATTTAAAATCTGCCATATCCATCGAGAGACGTTTCACCAATGGCAGTACTCAGATAGAAGTGATGGGGAATAAAGATCAGCTCCAAAATTATCTATTAATGTAACCTGAGATTCTTCTTCAACAAGCCAATCCACTTTTTAAAGTGTTTGTCGACTAAGCCTTTTACCATTAGCTGTGACAGTGCCTGAGTTTAAAGTCCAGATACTCTTGTCAGGTTAAGACTTAATATGTTGTACAGTAAAGAGAGAGAGAGAGGATAGAAAAGTCTGAGGCTGGAGGGGAATCTTTATCTCATAAGAGTATTTAGTTTTAAAGCAAAATTTTTAATAAGCTGAACTTTCAGTTTTTCACTAGATAGTATACACAGTATTTTAAGTGCCTCATAAAGTATGGCTTAGAGACCTCGTTCCAGCATTAACTCCTAGAAAGCAAGCACTATTCCTACTCAACTTGTTCTGTATAATGTCATGCTGGGAGCACCATCTCTGACTCAAGAGGCTGCCAACAGCATTGGAAGTTTCAGAGATGATCAGCCAAGAACTCTGGCAAAATATTTATTTAAGCAAGAAGAGGGATTATTTTACAGGGTGAGAACGAGACAGAAGATGGAGTGGCAATATTATCTGGAGAAGATTGACACCTGGTACCCAACTACACTAGTATAAGTTTAAGAAAGAAAGAAAAGTCCAACTTTCTGTCAAAAGCTAGAACTAAAACTCGTTGATGAATTCTGCTTCTTAAGCAGAACATTATCTAATGACAGCTAATTCAACAAGCATTTACAAAGGACTTCCATGGGAAGTTAGAAACCTATTGTACTTTGACATGGTCAGATTACATCTGGAGTTATCATGTTCAGTTCCGGGTGCCACATTTTATGGGGAACATGAACAAGCTAGATAAGACTGATGGAACTCAACAGCAGGTAAAATAAGGATCAGTTGATGAAAATGAGAATAGTTTTAGCCTGAAGAGAATAAGGTATAGGAGAGACATGATGGCTGTCTCCAAATTTTTGGAGGACTATTATGAAGAGGAAAAAAATTTCCTTTGTTTGACCCCAAAAGAACTAAGAATATATCAGGGAGGTAAAGTTGCAGAGAAAGAGCCTAAAGTTTGATATAAAGAAGAACTTTCTAACAATGAGAGCTGTCCAACCTTGTGAGCTTTCCTTCTAAGGAGGGCAGGTCTTCAAGAAGAGACTTTTGGGAGATGTCAGAGATAACATTTCTCATCAGCTATAGGTGGGCTTGATGCACTCTGTAGTCCTGTCATTCTTGAGTAGATTTTTTTTTTACCTGAAGTCCATAGACCCCATGGAGTCTGTAGATAGATTTCAAAGAATTCATTAACTTGGAATTTTTAATATTTTGAAAATGAATTCCAATATAATTGGTTTCCTTTGCAATCTCATGCATTTTATTTTACATATTTAGAACATTATTTTAAGAAGGGGGATCCATAGGCTTCCCCAGGCTGCTCAAAAAGTTCATGACATTAAAAAAAGTGGTAAGAAGTGCTTGAATAGATGTACAAAGTAGTAGAAATAAGAGTTGCAAGGAAAAAAATGTCTTTTCTGAATGGGGGATATCCCAGAAAGGAGATGGCAAGATAGAGGAGGCAGCATAATAAACCAAGAAGTAAAAAAAATGTTTTTTAAATGATGATGAAAGATTGATGGAACAAATTACATTCTCTGGGGGATTGCTAGGCAAAGGGTGTTTCCCATGTGGAAATGAGCTCCAGACCAAACTAAACATCTGCAAAAATTGATCCCATTCCCAATCCTTTCTGGTGCTGGGAGCCCTGAATTGACCATAAGCATCAGTCATATCAATCTTCCCAAGCAGTTTCATCGATATCACCTACAATCCTACTGAAATGTTATGGGCAGGAAAGAGGCCTGAAAAAGAAGGCCTGGAATGGTCCTGGACTCCAAACACTGCGTTAATGCTCATCCCGCACAGATCCACCCGGCTGGACATAGATGAAAGAACGAATGACCCCTGGTGACACTTGCAGCTGCTCTATGGCAAGCTGAAGTAGAGTGGAGACCAGAGAACACTCAAAGAGAGATGTCAAACAATACAGCAGAATCACCAGAGGTAGACATATACAACACAAGGAGAGGTGCTTTCAAGGCCACAGTCAAAAATTATTAGGGTGTGAGAGATGGGGCAAGGAACAGGGAATGATTCTGAGAAAAGGTTTCAGGTTAGAACTGTTCATAACAGCTGCAGCCAAGAATGAGAGGAAAACCTTCATGTGCCTACCCTGGTCATGAATTGGCCTTTTTAAAATACAGAGATTCTAATCATCCCCAGTAACATCTTCTCTGAAGACAAAGGGCAGGGATGGAGGACACATAGCACACCACCCATGAGCAAATGGCTGCTTCATAGAAGCTTTCTGACAATAGGAATTATAAAGCACCATGTTGCCTAAACACAGTAACACATCTCCCTGTAGGAAGCAATCCTCACGATAGCTTGCCCTCTGAGATAGGCTGCAAGATTGGCACATTAAGAAGAAATGTCCCCACTGCCTCCAAGACAACATAGCGATTCTTTTGCCAGGCATTCAAAGTCTTCCACCATGTGGTTCTAATCTACCTACCCTTTCAGCCTTCTCTCCTACTTCACAAAGACTCTTCCCCCTGCACACACAGGAACCAGGCATGAACCACAGGAACAAAAGGCAGTAGGGCATCATGGGGAGAATTCTGTGCTTGAAGTCAGGAGACCTCAGTTCGAATCCAGATTCTTCTACTTACTAGCTAGGTGACCTCAAGTATATCCTTTCAACTCTCTGGGATACAGTTTTATCATCTATAAAGTGGGACTAATTATATTTATACCACCTCCCACATGAGGTAGTTGTATACAAAGTGACATTAAAACCTTATGTTTCTGTATAAACAGGAATGATGATTATATTGATCATTACTCATAAAATGTGCCCTCCACTACCTCATTTTCTTCCTTCCAGAATATCCTCCTTGACTACTGAAATCTTCTTCATCCTCTAACCTTATTGCAGTTCCTGTCTTCCCTCACTACTGCAGCTAGGTGTGATCTCTTCCACTCTCCAAATTCCTATAATACTCCTGTTACCACTTGGCAGTTTTCATTCACTACTTTACATTGTTGGTCCTGTATGTCCTATTGACCCAACTAGCTGTGAGCTCTTTGGGGACTGGGCTTGAGTCTTCTATTTCTCAGCATTCCCAATGGCCCTCATGAACATGTGGCATAAGCAATTACTTATTGATAGAAACATGATGTGTTCACAGGTAAACTGGCATGTTTTCTCCAAGTACTGCAAGGAAGTATGACAATTTCAAGTACTTGGTAGAGTCTGTTGTGTTAAAACATTACATCAATAGATCTTAAGAATTTCATTAAAAATCTCATCTCAAAGCAAGTCAAGATTATCTGAAATATGAGAATAAAAAGAAGTCAGTTTGGGAAAGTAAGAGACACAGAATTTTTCCAGTCAAAGATTAAAAGTATTCTGATTTTTTCTACTTGTCTTAGGTGAAAATAACATTATATTTTACCAAAAGAATTGGTGAAGAATCTAGAAAAAAATTTAACTTGAGAGTGGGCTGCCCCTAAAAGGCGACCACTATGACCACTCAGGTCCAGTGATTCTGTTTTTCTAAAGGACAGTGGGAAAAACAATTTATGATCTATGTAGCCTTAGTTCAAGGGAAATGAATGAAGCATTTGAAGAAGAGAGAAATGAAAGATGAGGAGGTTTTCAAATTATTACCAAAATAGTGTAACTAAATATGGCAAATGAATATTTTAAATTCAAATACTTTAAAATAATGTATTTCCCTTCCCTATCAGTATGTCTTAATCCTAGTAGTCCTCCCTTTCAATAATATTTTTTAGCTTTCACCTCTAATTTACTCCATTCAAATACAGGATTTAGCATGCCATGGCATGCCTTTATTCTTTTCAATGGTCTTTGTAGGGAAATAATATTAATATTAGCTCATATTTACATGTGATATCTTACAGTTTAAAGAGAATTAGATTTGTTGTTTAGTCATTTTCAGCCATGTCTGACTCTTCATGACCCCATTTGGGGTTTTCTTGGCAAAGAAACTGAAATAGTTTGCCATTTCCTTCTCCTGCTCATTTTACAGATGAGAAACTGAGGCAAACAAGGTTAAGTGACTTCCCCAGGGTCACATAGCTAGTAAGTAGCTGAGGCTAGATTTGAACTCATGTCTTCATGACTCCAGGCCTATCCATTGCATCTTCTAGCTTCCCTGAATTAGATTTAGAGTGAGGAAAACATGAGTTCAAATACTGGTTTTTAGCTGTGTGACTTAGGGCCAGTCCCATAATCTCTCTCAGCTTTGGCTTCATCAAATATAAATACCTTATGGAGTTGTTGTATGAATTAAGGAGCATAATAAATATAAATCACACTGCAAACCTTAATGTGCCATGTTACCCATTATTGTTTCTATTTCCATCTATTGTTGTCGTTATTGAAAAATTATTCTGATCTTTCAGAGAGAAATGGTACTCAACAAGATATTTTCTTTTTACTGTTTTATGTTTCATTTTCTGTGAACAATTAACAGGAAGACACAAAAGTTTTTCATAAATGTATTGGGACTTAAGCTCATCCTCTTTTAAAATCTTTTAAGAACGACTCTATTAGCCCACAGGAGGGTAGGGATGGAATCTGATCCCATTCCCACATGTTTTCAATTTCTTCTGCGTGGTTTACATATTTGGAAAGCTTTTCATTTTGCAAAGCTGGAAGATCATAACTATTTTGTGTGGTGACAGCTATTAAAAATATTGGTCCTTTTATGGATCATTGTTATGTCAAGACAATTGTGGGCAATTGGTTGATCTCTGATGATTGTCCAATTCTATTACTGTTCATATGTTGAAGTCTCAAGAATATTTTAAGGTCTATAGTCCTAGCATGAAGATTTGTTGTCTGACAGTATATGAAAGATAGTGAACTTCTATTCATGGCATTAGGTCATGTCTTAGTAGGCATTTGTTAAGTGCTAAATTTTTGTGCCTAAATTGATGTATAGCACAGTTTCTGCTGTTTGCTTGTATAATTTGCATTGATCAACAAATCTGAGCTCCTTAAGGATAATCCTTCTGTAATTGCTGGTGGTGATGACAAGGCCTTGAATTTTCATTCAATTCCTCCGTTTCTATTAACAATTCACATGATTCGCTCATTTGGTTGCCACTTTTTTTCCAATATATTACTGGTTGTGTTTATGTGGATGTCACTCATGGTGAGAAAGGGGGCAAGCTTTTGTCTTGGTTCATTTTTCATTTTGTTCATTTTATTTTGCTTCTTTTTCTTTTTAATCAGGTTGATTAAATGTTAGTCTTTTCAGAGAACCAGTTTTTAGCCTTGTTTATCAGTTGTATAGGTTGTTTTTCTTGTTGCAATTTATCTATTTCTCATCTAACCTTCAAGAGACTGTTCTTTGAACTGTTTTGAGTTTATTGGTCTCCTAACTTTTGAACTGCACATTCAGTTCATTAATCCTTTCTTTTCTATCTTGTTAATGTATGCTGTTAAGAATTTAACTTTGTTCCGAGAAATGCCTTAGCTACACGCAAGAAAATTTGGCAGGTTTTCACATCAATATTATTTTCTTTCATACTGTTGTGTGTTTCTACGATTTGTTCTTTGATCCACTCCTTAAGAAGGATTTCAATGTTAACTCTCCATTTAGATCTGTACCTTTTACTTGTGTTCCCTAAATTGATTACTATGTTTATTATATTATGGTTTGCAATGTACACATTTATAATTTATGCTTTTCTCATTTATTTGAAAACTTTCTATACCCCAATACATATTTTTTTTCTTGTAAACGTGTTGGGCCATGACTAGAAATATGTATATTATTTGATTGTTCCATACAAAAGGTATCATAAACCTTTTATTTCTAAATTCTCCAATAGTATGTACAGTTCTATATTTTTATTAGATATGTCTAGCTCCAAGAGAGGAACATGACAGTCTCCTACAATAGATGGTATTATCACCTAGGTCTTCTTGTAATTCAGTTAATTATTACTTTATGAATTTAATTGGTGTACCATTTGGTGGATATATGTTGAATATTGTTGGTTTGTAATCTATGGTTCCTTTAAGTGCTGTCTCTATCGATATTGTCAATTTTTTTTCTTTATATGATAGCATGATTGCAACTCCTTTTGGAATTTATCTGATGTATAGCAAATTTTATTCCAGGCTCCCATTTTGAGTCCATGTATGCCTTTGCTTTGTGGATTTTTTCTTCTTCTAAGCAACAGATTTTGGAGTTTTGCTTTTTATCCATTCTGCTATCCTCTTTCATTTTATCAGATTATTTAGTCATTCACATTCAGAATTATGAGTTAGATTTGTGTTCTCCTTCATTTGTGTTTCTAGTACTGTTTTTTAAAAGATGCTTCATTCTACATTCTCTTTTAAGTAAACAATTTGTTCCTATAATTATTTTTGCTTAATCTACTTCCTGTAAATTTACTCTCACAAGCTCACTTCTCCCCTGATCCCTCCCACTCCTATTTGCCAACTTTTTCTTCATTTGGAGGGTCTTATTTAAATTATTTATTACTTTTACTTTCCTCTATTTCATTTTTCTAATTCTTCTTTTTTCCCTTTCCTTCCCTCTCAGGTAAGTCATTGATTCAACTTCTTCCTACTTTTCCTCCCCTCCAAGTTATTTCATAATTTATATTCTTTCTGTACCTTTTACTAAGAATAATCTCTTGGCTTTGTTCTCTTCATTTGTTCTCTCATTACTTTCTGCTGAAATTGTATTCTCTGAGTTGATATCTATGTACCTATTTATTCTTTCTAAAAATTTCTCAGTGTCCTTCTTAAAGTTAAAGCGCAATCAACAAAATAATTCTTAAAATATTTAATGGACCCCAGAACCAAACCCAGAGGAAGCACCTCACCAACAGAAGTTTAAGACAAACAGAAAAAGTGAGCAGGTCAACTCAGACCATAAAGTCCCCATCTTCCATTGCTGGCATCTACTATTTGGTACTAAGTATCATTGGTATTCTTCAGTTTTTTTCTGCTAAGCCTTCTGTAATTTCTGGTGACAATGACCTGGTTATGTAGTGGTGGTGCTGTCACTGCACTGTTGTCATACCAATATGAAAGTGAATTTTGTGCAGCCTGCCCTGGGAACAAAAATTGTCATTTAGGTCTGTGGGTCTATTATCTTGGCTTTGATCAGCCTATATTGCAACATAAACTCATTTGAATGTAACTGAAAACTCATGAATCAGCATATGTCATAAGCCTTGTTATCACCTCCAGGATAGTGTGGCTTTATTATCAAAGTCTTAGGAATTTTCCCTGAGTTCCACACAACAATCCAACAGAATCAATAACACAAAGCACAGCTTCAATTCTCTCTTACTCCGCCGGACTTCATTGCAATAAAGACCAGGTTAGTGCCTTTACATTGACAATGGGACCATAGCTTCCATGGGTGGAACATCCAGTCAAATCTACCTCGACATTATCCACCGGTAACAATGGGCCTTTGTCCAGCTGTGACTATTCCCCCCTCTACAGCCAGGCCTTATCTAGTTCAGGAAATGCCTGCTTTAACTGACAGGTAGGAGATTAAATCTACAGCTGCTGAAACACAATCTCCGCTCTGTTAGATAGGTTTTCATTGAAAAGCACTACAAACACATAATTTGTTTATGTTGTACCAGCAATCTCTGACAAAGCAGACTGTCTAGCTGAGACAAATGTGGTTAAATCCATTTATTGTATTATTTCTGCTACACAGAACAAGCTCTTAAAACGGAGAAACTAGACAAGGCACAAAGCTCTAGCTGTCTAAAGAAATCAAGAAAAGATGACTTCTTGTTACACTAGCCCTTCTTACACAGTAAAGCATGTTCTCTCCTGGAAAACATCCATTTCAATTTCTCTTTTAAGTGGGTGGCTCAATGCTGTTTATGCTTCAGTTTTTAAAGTTTCTGAGGTTTCTTCCTCCATGTAGGCACAAACTCAGGCTCTTCTAAATTAAAGAACCTAGTGGGTATAGAATTCTAGTAAGTGCCATGATTCTCCCCCTGCTTCCTCCCCTACCCCAAAAACAAAATTATTATTTTACTCCAGAAACCCAGACTTAGCTATTTTTCCATTTTAATACCATTTCCTAGAAGTGTTACCTGACATTTCTGAATGTCACCTCATGGAAAAGCAACTTTTTTGCAACAGTTAGCCCTTTACTATTAAGCCTTGCTTGGTATTTATAAAGTAGAACTCTGCAAGACATATAGGAGAAAGTTATTCAAAATAATTAACAAGAACCATCAATACCAAGAATTTCTCATTTAGATAGTTCAAAAATCTCTTTTCTAGCTATAGTTCGATAATCCCAATTAACATTCTTGCATATTCTATGCCTCCATAAGCTTTCAGATAGGTAAGTGATGGGGAGGTTTCAAATCTGTCCCCACCATCAAAGTTTTAAAGTTATCACCATGAGTGATGAAACAATGGATGCTTGGCAGGAGAGTTCTTTAAATAAGCAAAGAGATGCAATTTCAAATCTGAGAACATTTTCAGTAAGAGAGGTAAAGGCAGAAACAGAAGGAATTTAAAATAGGCCTAATGAGATTAGGGAAAACCCTGTCTAAAATGCATGCTCATACCTGTGAAAGGAGGACGGGGTGCATCGGGACAGACTTCCATTTTGTCTTGACCATGACCATCAACCTGAATTTGGGCAAACACTCAATGCCATTGGTACAGAGACCTGCTCCTTGGAACTTGGAGTTAAGCACCAAATGCAAAAAGTACACAGTAAACTGGCTAGATCCACAGGGACGCCCTCAAACAGCATGGATAATGAAGGCAATCCATAACAGACATAAACAAACCCAGAAAGATGTCTGGCCCCCACATCATTATGTAAGATCTATGCCTGAGATATATGGGCATACATTTGAATGTTCAACTTCAAACTTGGCCTCTATCAGATTGATTCAATCACAGCATGGGGTTCAGTTAATAAACAAACCTTGCTGTTAGAAAATATTTGGGACTCAAATCATGTATTCTACCCCAGCTAGTTAAGGATGTGGTGCTCCCATGTCCCATCTCCCTTTAAGCTTTGTTAGAACAGACTGTAAATAACAGCCCAAAAAAGACTTCTGCGGAAGCTGAGAGAATTCTCAAGGCCCCGCATCACAACTCTAGAGCAGTTTCTGCACAAAGAGGGTGTTTCAGCAGAGGCTCAAGGGGCATTTTACAACATTTCGCATTAAAAATTAGAGACTGGTTTAACAGTGTAGGCCTTGGATCACTTTTTCCATGTTTTTTTAAACATGTGGCACATGTTCTCACAAAGGATGTGACCATAATAGCAGCAATTCTTTCTGATAATTATTCATTTCACTATATTACAACCCCCTTTGCCATGCTTGAATAAGGGAAAATTACACATATTGAGCTCACCTTAGAATCCTAGGATGTCAGAGTCGAGAAAGGACTTAGAATATAGCACATAGAAAGCCAGCACTTGGGAGGGACCCTTGAGAATATCTAGCCTGCTTGGCTACATACCGTCTTCCCTCCCCGCTCCCCACCCATTTTAGGGAGGAGGAAAGTGAAGTTCAGAGGAAATAAGGACTTGTCCAGTAGCAGAACCAGGTTTAGAACCTAGGTCTCCTGGTTTGTCACACAGTGGTTTTCTACACTACTATACTACTTATCCACCCACTGCCTTTCCAGTTTTCATCTTTAAATTCTGCTCAAAGGTAACCATTAATCCTAGAAATACTTGAGGAATAAAGTTTAGTCTAACCATCTCCAAAAAGCATTGTTCAACAACTCTGGGCCATAATGATGCCTTGCACCTCTCAAAAACTTATTGTCTACAATATCCATTGTGATCAATCTATTACTATTCTACAACTGATGCATGTACTATATATGTATTGTCTATACAACGGAACTGCAAGTTCCTGTTGTGGCAGACACAGTATCCCTTACTCTGTTGTAGCTCTACACCTCCCAGCTCAGTGCCAGGCTCTCATTAGGTACTTCTTGCCTTAAATTCCTGAGATGACAGACTTAAATCAAAAAGAAAGGGGATGGGAGAGTCGTGTCTCTTAAGCGAATGACTACTCCTAGGTCTGTAGAAAGGAGAAAGTGCAGGAAAGAAAAGAAGAGAGGGAGAGGAGAAGGAAAAGGAGAAGAGAGAGGGGAACATGAAGGTGACAAAGGAAAGAGAAAAGAGAGAAAAGGGGAAGAGAGGGGAGGGAAAGAAAGGTGAGGAAAACAGAGGCAAAGAGAGGAGCAGAGGAGAAGAGAGGGAGATACAAGTGAGGGTTTACTGGTGGAAGAATGAGTAACAGCAACGCACCACAGCAGAAGTGAAGAGTATATCAGGGGCCTTCGAGATCTGGTCAGTACCAGCACTTGGCCTCACTACTCAGTCTTGCTCAAGTGACAGCCAAACTATCAGCTCCTTATTTATCCTTAATTCAAGAAGAAAAGAAAGCTGATGCAAAGAGCCTTGCACTAAGCAAGCCCATACCAGAGCAGCCCTGACCAGGGTCTCATTTCCATGATGGCACAGAGCTGAAAATCTGAATTTGAGCAACAACAGCAGAGAACCAGCATGTGCACAATCACTATCACTTTTCAAGCCATAATGCATTTTTTTAACTTTAATAGTTTCTAAGTAGATCCTGTGTAAGGGAGTGATTAGAAGAAAACAAGAGCCCCATCTCTTCCCCTCTCCAACCCCTCCTCCCAAATTAATCTAGGAAAGCTTTCTGCAAGAAAAGGAATTGGATTGGAGAAGGCTGATGAATGAGTCCCTAAACTCTAAGGTAGAGGTTCTTAATCTGGAGTCCACACCTCCCCCACACCCCATAGATTTCAGGTGATCTGTGGATTGAAATGAAAAAAAAAATTCATCTTTATTTTCACTAAGCTCTAACTGAAATTTAGCATTCCCTTCAGCTATGATTTTTTTAAATTCTGGAAAGGGGTCTGTAGGTGTCACGAGACTGACAAAGGGATCTATGACACAGAAAATGTTAAGCACCCCTTACCTAAAGAAAGATGCCCAGGGAAATCCTGAAAAGTCTCATCTCACTTGAACTGAAAATTGGAGGTGGGAGGAGAGATAGTAACAACTCCTGCTTAATAATCACTTCGAGTTTTTACAAGACACTTTGTAGACATTCTCTCATTTGACCTTCATAATAGCTTTGTGAGATACATAGTCCAAGTATTCTTACCTTCCCTTTGCACATGAGGGAGCAGGGGCTCAAAAGGTTTTTCTCCATCACCCTGTCTGCTACTGCAGTTTTATCAAGCAAGTTTTCAGTAAGGCTAAAGAAGCTAAATTGATATCCTAATCCTTTTATTCCAACGGTCATTTTATCCACGGCATAGTGTACAAGCACTACATAGATGAGAATAATAGCAGGATAGCAACTTGCCCCAGCCCTGCTTCTAGCAACTAGAAGAGTTTATGCAGCCATGGTTTGATAGCTGTGGGCACTTCCCTTCAGCGGTTGACTGAAAATCCTCTATCACCCTGGTAAATAAACAGTCTTTGGTAAGTTCTGAAATCAGGCTGATGATGAACCTCTCCTAGCTTGCTAGGCTAATCCTCAGACAGGAGACGTATAATTCACTATTCAACCTGTCCATGAAACCTATCTATCCTTCGTAGAATTTACCAGAAATTACATTACTGAAAACCCAGAAAAGAAAGTTCTTCCCAACAAAGCTCTTGGCACTGTCAAATGGTTCAATCTCAGAAATTCATATGCTCTTATCCGTAGAAAGGATATTAAAGAAGAGGTATTAGCATCTGCTTTCCTGCTGCACCCTAAGAACCACAGGACTATCCATCTGACTTGCAGCTGAAATTGTCCATATGGGTTGTTTCCCCCACTGGAATATGAGCTCCTTGAGAGCAGGGTAGGTCTGACTGTCCTATTTGCATCCCTTTCACTTAGCACAGTGTTTTGCACAAAATAAGTTTTTAACAAATGCTTCAATCATTTATTTATTCCACTAGCCTTTGATAACCCTGGTTCACTTCCCTTCCATGATGAGGTTTCAGAATAGGATTAAAGTGGAGAATTATTGTAAGTAACATTAAATATTCATAATTAGACAAAGTGCATATTAATCCAATTGAAAATGAGATTCATTTTGTTAAGGCAATTGGGGTTAAAATGACTTGCCCAAGGTCACACAGCTAATGTCTGAGGCAGGATTTGAACTCAGGCTACTCCAGGGCCACTGCTCTATCCACTGCAACACCTAGCTTCCCTAGCACATATAAATACAATTGAAAATTATATTCTAGGATTGAAGAGATTGAGAAGAAACCAAGATGACTAAACTAATATTCAAAGTACTCCAATAGTTCTATGGACTCATTAATGTCAATATTCCTTTTGCACTGATTGATACAGATGTCAACCCATCTGTGCCCTTGCATCCTGTGTGATTCTGGCCCATGTCACCCAATTTGTTCAACACTGGGAGCCACATCAAATTCCTGAGGGCCTTTCCTACATTTTACCTAAGGCAACTAGATGATACAATGTCAGACTGGAATTAGGAAGATCTGAATTCAAATCCTGCCTCAGATAATTAATAGCTATTTGACCCTAGGGTAGTGACAGGACTTCAATTTAAGAATACTTTGAAGGACTAAGCAAGTTATGTATCAGTTAATATGCCTGGTCCTTCTTAGACAGTAGTGTGCTAGTAAATGTTTAAGAAAAAAAGTACTCAGGACAAAATTTCAGGTTTAGTCCTCATTATTAACTTATTGTCCATCACTTTCTTAAGCCTAAAGACTCTAGATAATCAGCACAACAATAAATCAAGCTCCAGTTTGTAGTGTTTGAGAGTTCCTGAGCTGTACATGCTCACACAGACGTCTTAACAATCAGCTCTCGTGATCCTAAACAAGCCGTTCCAGCACAGCCTGTTCTTAACCTCTCTCAGCCTCAGTTTCCTCGTTTATAAAATGGAGATAATAAAAACATCTTTCTTCCAGAGTTGGTGTCAAGATCAAATGGAGTGATATTTATAAAGCACTATATAGGTGCTAGCTATTGTCATTACTATTACTGACACTGTAAGGATTCTGGGAGAACACATGAGCTGTCCTCAGGTTCTCCCTCACTCTTGCAGGGAGCTCTGTCCTTTTTCATCACACTTTTTTTATGACATATTTTTCCTTTCTTTTTTTTTTTGTAGGTCTTTCCTATGCACCTCTCCACTGTGCTGTGATCAATACTTATTTTCAATTATTTGGAGTCTGCTAAATTCCAAACGAAAGTACCAGTGGAATATTGATACTAAAAACATAGAATTTTAAACTGTTTCTGAGAACCACTAGCTATCTGGGGCTGACTGCATGTGGGCCACTGGGCAAGTCCAAGTTCTCTCTGGCCTCCAGCTTCTCTTTATAGAAAAGCCAGAGATGGAGCTGCACAATTCCTGGTGTCCCTTGGAGCTTTAAGAGTCTATTAATACATCAAGTAAATCATTCCTGCTTTAGGGATTCTTTCCCACCACCTTGGTGGGAAACTTTAATAAGATTAGATCAGATCTACTTTAAAATAGTTTGCTCTTTGGTCCGTTGTATATAGTGAAGGTATAAGAAAATAAAAGCAATTCAGAGAGTCCAGGTGAACTTTGGTGCTCCCAAGAAGCTCCCTTCCAAAGGGAAAGGGGCACTCTGAAAGTGTTAAAGCCCCCTTAGCCTGTCAGCCAATTGTTTTCCTTGCTTTTGAACCAGCCTCTTTCTTCCTGTTGTCTGTCGCTCCCCCTCCCTCTCCAATAAACACAACAAAGGAACAAAACCCGTTGAGTCTAGCTGAGAATTAATTTGATTCTACCTCTCCCACTTGTGGCTAACACACCATTGGACCAGCCCTGCTCTCCCCCTCGCCCTCCCCTCAGAAGAACTATTCCACTCTCTGTGGGACAATGAAGTGAGTACTTGACCAGGGTTTACCCAGTCCATTCACTAAGTTCTCTCAGTTGGGACTTCCAACTTTCAGAAGCTTTGTCCTTGCCCCAGATACTGGTTCGAAGCAGAAATGGAACGTTGGCTACCAGCCTGGATGCAGAAATCCCGCCCGATCAGAAGCTTCCCCGTCAATATTAGCCAAACACACACCTTTCCAAAAAGATAAAGCTTTTCTTTATAAGCAGAAGGATTTTTGTTTTCAGTACAGTACTATCTTTCTTTCTTTCTTTTTTCTTTCTTTTTTTTTTTTTTTTTGGAAGCACCAACTGCTACTTAACAAATTATAGAAAACAGTCTCTAACGCTTTCTCTATCCACCACACTGGGGACGAGCAGACTTGAGTTTGCCAGCTGATTAAGAAATATGATCAATGCAGCACTGTGAATTTTGTATTTAACGTTTAAAAGCCACATTCTAGAGAAATCGAGGCGCGGGTCTACTGCCAATCAATTATCGAGTCAGACCACCCAGCGCCAACGTTTAAAATTCTGCATTGTTTGCACTAACGGGAAAGGACATTTAGGGTATACCCTCTCCTTCCTGTATTTTCCAGCTAGATTAAGCTGTTGTCTTCACAATTGCCTTCCAGCTGCTGTGACTTGTGAAAACAACAGACCCTGCTCTGTTGTCTGTAGAAAGCCTGGATTGTTATGAGTAACTTTATTGCAGGCACATGAGTGTGTTAAGACTTTAAAACACGCTCAAATGTCATGTGCACACCCAGTGACGGGCAAGAATAATTATGAAAAAACAAGAATTCTATGTCTATGAAACAGTGTTGGACAAAATGGGACCATTCATTGTGTTCCCCTGGGAATGCCTGCACTCTGCCGCCAGCAAACAAAAAGGGCACTTTTTTCCTCCCGTAGGCTCAATGCTTAGCTTTGCCATCTGAGCCCTAAGAAAACACGGGCCCCTCTCTAACTACGGGCTGGCCCATGAACACTAGAAAGTATTAATGCACACCCCCCGCCACTTTTTTTTTCCAGCCGCCCTCTCTGTGTAGGCTGAGGCCGCTATAAAGTCAATGCAAAGACATAATAGTTTGCCTAACATTCACTCCCCTTCCTCCTCCATCACTGTTTCCCCTGTTTCCCACCGCCGCCACCTGCCCCCCCCCAAAAAAATCCTTTAACTCCACCAGAGTCTGCAAATCTCCCTAACACAGAGATTTTCTCCTCCAGCGCGTGTGCTACTATTAATGTTTTTACCAGGTAGTATGGGTGGAAGGGGTGGGGGTGGGGGTCTTCACTTGATCCAAAAAGGAGGCCTCTGCTGCTGAATGACGGCTTGTCTCCTGAAGGGTCTCAGCTACTTCTCGAGAATCCCGTCTCAAAGTTAACTGCGATTTGTTCTCCTTGTCAGCCTGTGTGCATATTTCATTCCGCGGCATGCCAAATGAAACTCCAAATCATTTCAGCCCCGATTCATTTTGATGGCCATATTTCACCACAAGTTCAAGGCTTTTATGCTTTATTGCAATTTTCAACTACCGTTATTTTTATGTTAACAGACAAGGTGAGTTATGCACTAATTTTCCTACATAGATAGACGGTACTTTGATGGCCCTTCGCAATGTCCTTGGCAGCGGGAGTTTGGGCAGGTATAGTTCACAACTATAGTGACTTCCCAAATAGCAGACTTTTGTATATGCCTTTTCAGAAGGCTATCCCAGAATCTGAGAGCTGGAAGGTACCTGAGAGGTCATTTGGTCAAAACCCTTATCTGGGTAAGGAATCCCCTTGCCAGCATCCTTTACAAGCGGTCAGCCAGCTTTTTCTTAAAAACTGCCAATGATGGGTAGGTAACACACTGAGGCAGCTAGGTACCATAGAGGCTAGAGCATTAGACTTGGAATCAGGAAAACCTGAATTCGAATCCTACCTCAGATCTTCATTAATTACCTCTGTCAATGTCATTTTTCTTATCTGCAAAATAATGATAGCACCTACCTCTGGAGTTGTTGTATCAAATGAGGTAACACATGTAAAGTACTTTACTCACTTTAAATCACTATGTAAATGCTTGCTATTATAATTCTCTTATAATCCCCTAAGGTAACCCATTCTGATTTTGGATGATTGTTATTATTAGGGGGATCCCCCTTTATGGGAGCCAAAATCTACCTTTCTACAATTTCTACCCATTAAACTATCTCTGTCATCTGAGGCTTCTAGTATATGACAATTATTAAGGAGCTGAACACTGCTATCACGGACCGCCCTAGCCCACCCTACCACCTACAAGTGTTCTCTTTTCTAGGCTAAACACCACCCCCAATCCCTTCAAACTTGTATGCCTTTGCATACATGGTTTACTATTCTCTCACCAGCCTGGACCCCCTCTTGTGGATTATTTCAGCTTTTCAATGTCCTTCCTAAGAGATAACACCCAGAAATGAACACCATATCTCAGATGCTATTTAAGCAGAACAGAGTACAGTAGGGCTATCCCTACCTCCATATTGGTCACTATATTTTTAAAAGTCACATGGGGGAAAGGTCTTTATTGGCATATGGAAAATGGAAATCTGGTCATGTTCAGGGATATGAAATTCTTCTTTTATTCCTATAGTCACCAAATCAGGAAAACTTGACGGTTCCCTTTCCCACTCTGTCTCATTAAATACTCCACCCAGAAATTTTACCATATTGCTGCTCTTTCTGGGGCAAGCTGAAAAAAGGTCAATTTCCCACTGGTTAATGACTGCTATACTGGGATACTATAGTCACTGGACCTGTGATGTCATTTGTATAGAGGACTCCTGGGCAAGGAACCTCCTTCTACTATTTATAGGTCAGTGCCTCCTCTGTTCCTTGCAGTCTTAGAGAGTTTCCTAGGGCACTAGGAAATTAAGTGATTCTTTATACGTGTGAGTATACATTCACATGTAGTTATAAAAGACCAATGGCATTTTCTTTGAGTAGAATAAGTATTTTTAAAAAGCAATCAAGGATAAGCATGTGCTACATCTTGAGCTAATCAGCCACTGGCTTAATAAACCCCGAGTTAATCCTCTTCAGGTGAGGTGCAGATTGCAACTAACAATAAAATATGGATGGCTCTTATTTTGATAAGTGATGTCAGAGATGCTCAGCAAAGCCTGAAGGGAGGACACATTGAGACTATTTCTGCAGCTAGTGGAAATGTGGACTAACTCAGTCAATCCATTAGTTATATTGTCTATACCACTACCATCAAACACTTCCGGCCCCTCAAAAGTAAATAGGCCTGGTCAATTTGCTTTTATCCTAGTGACAACTCCTTATTTGGACATATTTCATTGAACCCGAGAGATGGATACCGTAAAGATTCATCTAGTTCCCATGCCTTTCTCCTATGGGGTAATTCAAAGAGTACTGGCTACTCAGAAAATCCATTTTTCTTAAGCTGAGCTCTTCCACTCTGGGGCCCATCCAAGATGGTGACAGGGATTGGAGCTCCAGTTAAAGGAAAGGGGCTACTTAATGGAAAGAAGAGAAGATACAGCGTGGATGTGATTATTGCCTTTAAGTATTTCCAGGGTTGCCATGGAGATGTGTTCTGATTGGCCTAAGATGGAAGTTGCAAAGAGACAAGTTTGTCCTTGATGTAATTAAAGAGTTTCTAACAAGCAGAGCTTCCTCAAAATTGAAGGGGCTGCCTCAGGAGGTAGAGGGTCTTTCCCACTAGTGATCTTCAACTAAAACCTGAAAATTTAATGTGCAGGGCTATGGTAGAGGAAATTACTTTTCAGACACCTGTTGGACCAACACAGAGAGGATGAGATTCTTTTACTCGCCTTGAAGGAGAATTAGAGATTGTGTAACCATGAGCAAGCCATAGATCAGTCTGAGCTTCAGTTTTTCTCCTCAATAAAACTGGAGAATAATTTCTATATTTCATATATATGAGTTGTTCAGAGGATCAAATGTGATCAGTTGGGCAAGTATATAAAGTATTCACTCTGTAAGCTATACTTTTCATGGTTAACTTTGAAAACCAAAGCATCCTATATAGATGTTGACTTAATGAAAGTGATGGCATGAAGATGCAGCTGGAGATTCAGATGGAGAAAAAAACGTAGAAAGTCATCATGTTACTGAGGAAGGTGCCTTGTTTCACTGAAGACCAACCAACTAGCAGATAAAACCCCAAAGCAGATATGGAGTTTGCACTCCCCTCATACACTTGCAAGGGAGCATGTCTCCCTCTATGTCCCACTGGAATGGCTAAAACTGTGGGCTTTTCTTCTCTTACATTGGGTGATGGTCATCAAGTCCCTGAATGAGCTTAGCTGCTTCCTCAGAGCCACTAGGGGAGGATCATGAGGCTGCTGCCTGCTGCTGCTGCTGCTGCTGCTGCTACACCACAAAGCCTAGACTAGGTGTCTTCCCAGGACTAAAGCAGTCCTGAGCAAGGAATCTGGACCTAGGACTGTCTCCCAAGCTGAAGTCCTAACACTCAAGATCTAGCCAGTCTTGAGAAAATTTGTTTTAACAATTCTACAACATCACCATTCCTCATTCATCCACTTAGCTTAATTTTCCTACCATCACTTTCATTGCTGAGGTTGTCTCTATTAAGCCATTTTTTTGTGCATCATTAACTTTTAACCAGGCATCGATAGCTTTATTGTTTAAATTGCGTATGACTTTATTTTAACGTCAGCATTTCTTCTGGCTCCTGACAAGAAGTCACATTTTATAACTAATTAAATTGATCCCTGGGAAGCAAAAGCCACTAAACGGAATTATTCGTACCCAAGTGTCAATATATTAAATCAAAGGGCTAATGAGTTGGGTCACTGCTTCTTTTATCGAGAGGCTCTAGCAGAACAGGGCGCAGATCATCCACTATTTTCTGCTTTAACAATCAATTTTATTTAAACCAAAGGCAGCTAATTAATACATTTTGATCTTGCAGTAAATAACCCATTTTATCCCATTTTATAACTTATATAAATTTTAAGGTCACACTTAAGTGGAAAAAATTGCTCTGTTGATACAAGCTACATGGACACAGCATGTGGGTGGGCTCTCAGTGCTCCCAGGAGGTCATGGGAAACTTCTAAGCCAATCTGAAAGGTGTTTTGCAAATCCATGATTTTGAGAACTTTTAGTTTTCAACTATTAGCATCATGGGTATAAATCAGGATGAAAATTCATCTCTTGAGCTGACAATAGTGCCTAACGAAAGTGATTAAGAAATGACGAAATCTGTCATGTCAGCTTTCTCTATAGTTTTTGCAGCTGCTGAGTAATACTTTGGATGCTTTCACTATTTACATCTGGACACTACTTTTAAAATTCATCACCTAATAATTCACACAAGTTATTCTATTAGTCAGAGTTTAGCTTCCTTTGACATACCCCGGCAGGCAGTAGGGTGGCTCTATTCCCCTGCTTGCCTACAGTTAATTATGATCATGTCTAGTTCATGCCCAGAACTAGTCTGATCTCCCTACACATTTTTGTATGTGAATCTGTCATTTCATTTGGGTGGATTCTACTCTCCAGTTTGCCTTGCAAATTTGCCATTGGAATTTCCAGAAGGAAAAGTAAAAAGATTCCTAGAATATTGGAAGAGCTATCTTTCTGATCTTCATTCAATTCAGTTTACTGGGACACACTCAAACATCTTTCATACAGCTGTCAAAAGGTCTACATAATGCAGGAGTATGACAATGTCACTCCCTTGCTCAAAAAACTTCAGTGGCTCCCTATGACTGACACAAAGATCTTTGGCATTTAAGGCCTTCCACAATCTGCCTTTGCTCCACTTTGATTTCCAGCCTCATTTCATATTAACACTGACCCTGTCCCCACCACCACCACAAACACACACACACACACACACACACACACACACACACACACACACATACTCTCTCTCTCTCTCTCTCTCTCTCTCTCACTCTCTCTCTTTCTCTCTCTCTCTCACATATATATATACTCTACATATATGTATATATGTATATATATATGTATATACATATATACATACTCTACAATGTAACCAAACAAAAGCCACTCAATGTTCCACAATATCATCCAATTCTCTTCAACATGTAAGCATTTGCATAGGGCAGACATTTGCCTAAAATGGCTCCCTTCTCATCTCTGCTTGTTGAAATCCTTTTCTTCCTTCAGGTTCCCTAATGAAGTACCACCTTTTCCATAAAGTTTTTCCCAAGGAGCCCAGCTGAAAGTGCTGGATCCCTCTTTACATGTTTTCCAGGAGTCCTTTATCTATATGTCTTTTAACTCTATCACATTTTACCTGTATCATATTACATATAAATATGTGTGTATGTGTAAATATCATACTTTCCCTCTCTCCCTCCAAGTAGAGTGCAAGATCATTGAGGGCAAAGACTATCACAGTTTTCATCTTTGCATTTCCAGTGCCTAGCCTTTGTACATGGTAGATATTGAATAAAAGTTTTCTTAATGAATCAATGAATGAATATATTGAACAGTACTTGGCAGTACTTATACAGCCCTAAAAACATTCATCCTGTGGCTATCAAAAGATAGGCTTTGATGAGCCTATCTCCAAAAAATGTGGGAGCCAGGTTGAAATCTGAAATCAAGATGGACACACACACACATACACACACACACACACACACACACACACAAAGAGAGTTCTAACTGTCATCTGCTGGATAATTTGGGTTAAGTCCTTGCCCATCACATAACACCTCGTTTTACCCATCTAGAAATAAAGCATCCGTTCCCAGACATCCTTGAGAACCTTGGACACCCATGGACTGAGTTGGGGCTCATGTTATTTGACACATAACAAAGCTGTCAAGATGTCAATTGTGACTTCCTAACCCTTCACTTTGATAATTTACCACCAGGATCAAATCCATCACTGAGAGCATCGCAGATGTTTTTGACAAAAATATGTTCTTTCGCCCACACATAGTCGGCTTTTTCAAACAGTGAATTAGGTTTCCTCTGTAGACACAGCGGTTTTCCTTTGAAACAACCTTAAATAGACACTTTTATCCATTTATAGATGCATCTGCTTTGGAGGTCAACCATGTGCTGCTGTTTCTTTACCACAAATGTCTTCTGCTGCTGCCAATGGTCAAATATCGGAGGAGGGTTTGGCCCCACCCAGAGATAGCATCATTCACTATCTGGACAAACCTAGGCCTGGCCAGAGATCTCTAGAGTCATACAGATGCTTATTCAAAACATTGATTTTTTTAAAGCGTCCCAGAATAAGGCCAGTGGAATTTAACTCGTGCCCTTGAATAATTGACAGAATTCTAGCTCCAATACCCTGTGGTCATTTTCTTTGGAACACCTTTAAAAGCTATGTAGCACCTCTCAGAATTACTTAATGAGGCTTTCTGGACAAGTGGTGGTTTTTATTCTCTTGTAACAATTATTGAATTCCTACTGACTACTCCTTGTTCTCCCTCCTCTCTTCTCCTTGCCATACTGGCCATAATGTTTCAATATAGCTATTGTCATACACACAACAGACACAGATATGCACACATACACATAGAAATAGATATAGATAATATATATATATATCCATGTACATACACATCTATATAAATACACACATAACACACACACACACACAACCATACATACATACATATATATTCTAGAAATTATCCAGGACTCATGAGCTAGGGAGATTTGTTTTAAAAGGAAAGAAGTCATTCCAGTCCTGGAAAAGAATAAATTTAAGTTCTGTTAGCTGCCCCATCCATAGATAATTTTAATCCAACATGAGAATTCCTTACAATCCAACAACTAGGATCCCTCCCTCAGACAAAACCAGATGGACAAACAAATAACATATCCCATGCAGCCACAATATGAACAATGCCAATCAAACAAGACACTGCCCCCCTCCGAGGTGCATATATACTCCCAACACCTCTAGCACAGTACAAGCAACAGAATTACATTCTGAGACAGAGCTGAGATTCACCAGGCCAATCAGAACACTTTGGAAATCCAACCTCATGAGACCCCAAGTCTCAAACCAGCAGCCATGACCTCAAGACACAGATCTCATGACCTGCCCAGAGCCCATGCAGGCCTGCCAGCAACCCCTCATGCCTGGAGTACTCAATGAATACACTGTCCTCTGAAGGCAGGTAGACAGTATATGAACCAATACAAACAACCTCCAAAGGATGAAAATATGTTGCCTAGATTGTGCACATTCTCCATAGGATGGCAGAGAATAAAACAGGCAGAAACACAGATAAAAGCTTTGAACTTTACAGAATGCTTTTCACCCAACATCCTGTTTTGTAGCTATAGCTCCTACTGTGTTCAAGGCACTATGCTAAGTACTAGAGATACAAAACCAAATACAAAAGCAATTCTTGTCCTCAAAGAGCTTATATTCTACAGGAAATAAATATAGATTCCTTCTGTAAAGCCTCCAGTTGTATTTCCCCTAGGTCAGGTTCCAAGGTCTTAGAAGGAAAAAAATCTGAAAATCCCATGTGGTTCCAAATGCTTCTGGGAAATAGGAACTTTGGCTACGAAAGCTTGAGCTAGAATGAGAGCCCCAGTTTAGGGGCTACTGTCCTTATAAAACTCTCAGTCCCCATAATCTCCATATCATATTCTGTGATTTTTCCCTGAACCCTGCACTTACTAGCAAGGCAATATGTCAGAGTGGAAATATTCCTGGAATTGGAATCAGGAATCTGCATCTACTAGAGCCTTGATAAATGTTTGCTAAATGAATGAATAGACGAGTGTCGACTCCATCATTTACTAAATATATGGCTTGATTACAGCCATCTTCTCTTTCTGAGCCTCATTTTCCTCATCAATAAAATGGGATGATACTTGCTTCACTTCCCTTTTACAGCTTTGTCATGTAAGGAAAGCCTCCCATAAAAAATCAAGCCTAGACCCTTCAGGGTCAGTTCCTTGGCAAGCTGGGGTGAGACATAACTAGCTTAGCCCTGAAACAGTGGGGTCAGATAGAATATACTACGTCTATATTGCATGTACATAGTTGTTTGTATGTTCTCTTCCCTTTAGAATGTGAGCTCCTTTTGGAAAGGGGCAATCTTAAAAAAAAATCAAGCCTAGAGAAAGGTTGAATGGGTTTTCTGGGAATCCTTGACTGCAAAGGCTTGGAAGTAACAGCTGTTCCCTAGCCCTGCCTCTGGCTGCTTTCTTGGGTCATGCTCCCTTTTGTTTGGTTCTGATCCTCTACACACACCAGAACATTTGCCATCTCCTAGGCTGGTTTTAAATCACCTACAATAGGTTTCTGAGTCATTACTATAAGAACATTTTTTAGGGCCATCTAATGTTTGCACATGCAAAATATGCAAAGCAGCTACAAGCTCTGACTAGGTCAGAAAATGCTAGCAATTTGAAAATGTTCTTTTCCTGGGTAAGTTTCTGGTGACCTGTACAAACAGTCAGACACGAGCACACAAGCCCCCACCATTATAAAGTCACATGGGCAGGTTTGCAACTAGGCATTTCCTGGGCAACCAGTCTTTCAGGGAGTGTTCAAATATTTGGAGGGGGCAGTTTGAGGTGCACATACTTCAGCTCCTATTCATGCATTCCTCATTCACAAATTGTGAGTGTGGCTGAAATTTACCTTTACAAAGTTTTCTCCTCTCCTAGTTCCCCTTTTCTTCTGTGGAAGGTCAGGATAGGAGGGGAAGTATAAGCCCCCCTTCCCTTGGGGTGAGGCCCTCCCTCTCTGGCTCTCAGGATCCATCTGTGGCTTAACCTCAGGCCCCAGGGACAAGCTCATGGCCAGGTAGGCAGCTACATTTTGTCTCTTTAGAATCTCTTCTTAGTTCTTGAATCCATCTTCCACCTAGTCAAATGAGCTCTGCTTGTCTTAGCCGTTGTGGAGAAAACAATGGATCTAAAGTCAAGAAGATCTCAGTATGTAGCTCTCAAATCCCGCACTGACTAGCCCTGTACCCTTGGGGCAAAGTCACTTCCCCTCTCTAAGGCAAAGTATGGTCATTTCTAAAATGAACGCAATAACAACCACACTATAAGGGAGTTGGGAGAATCAGATGGAATAATGTATGCAAATTGCTTTGTAAGCCATAAAGTGTTATAGGTCTGCTAGCTATTATTAGTAAAACCATTATTAAATCAAAGCAAACCAAGAAATATTTAATATTTACTGTTTTAAAGACCCCATCTGTCCTCTCCCCTCATTCTGACCCAATAATAGTGACTCCTTGTCTATTGCATCGAGGCGAACCTGGCATGGTGGAGTGGGCACTACTGCCTCTCTGTGACCAGAGAGTGGTTGGAATACAAGCTTTGCTTATTGAAGGGCACCTCCCTTTCCCTCACTGGGACTTCATGTCCTAATCTGTAAATAAAGGAGTTGGAACAGGTCATCCAGAGGTCCCTTCCAACTCTGGATTCTGTAACCCTTATCCTACCCTACCATCCTTTCCCATCTTCATTCCCCATCCCCTCTCCAACTCTCATCCTCAGCTTCAATTAAGCAACCCCATTCCCGCCCAGGTTGTTGCTCCACATTTTTCTGACTTAAGACATCCCCCTACCCAAATCTTATTTATAATAATGACATGTATACCTCACCTTGGGGTCTGCAAAATGGTAGACAGAAATCATCTCATCTGACTGTGGTCATTTTTCCCCCATTTTACAGACAAGGAAACTGAGGTAAACAGAGGTTAAGTGACCCCTACATCACATTGCTAGTAAATTTCTAAGGCTGGATTTGAACTCAGGTCATCTACTTCAACTTTTACCTGAGAGTAAATGACACCTCCTCCAAGGTTTTATCTATAAACCTTCTTCATATTCCAGCCCACACAGAGCTTTTCCCTTTTGGTTGTACTTTGCTTTGTTATTGCTGGAAGGAACCCTAAAGATCAATCAGTAACAATTGAGTAAGCAGATGCTTTAGGCCAGTGACTCTGCTAGGAGCTGAGACCAGAATAAAAAGGAGAGGTTGTTTGCCTTCAAAGAACTTACACTCTATCAGGGAGAAACATCACATATACATATAATCGTATAGGAAAAATATCTGAAAGGTGAGAACTGACCTCAAACCCAGGAAAAGCCAGGTTCAAGTCCCACTTTTTGTGACCCTGTCAATGTTCTAAGCCAACGGTGTCAAACTCCAATAGAAATAGGGGCCACTAAACCATGCATACATAAGGATGCCTACAGACCACACATTGACATAGAAAACCATTTATTAATATTATCTGTATTTTATTGTATTTTTTATTTTGCTAAATATTTCCCAATAACATTTCAGTCTGGTTCAGGCAGTACTTGAGAGTGGAGGATAGCACAATGCCATCACATGCATGGTCGGCACCTCTGAGCTTCCGCTTCCCTGCATTAGTAAAGGGCTTTTCTCTCAATCAGGGACTCCTATACCAATGAAATCATAAGTCCAGTCTCTACACCTGAAATACAATTTAATTGGGGGGAGGGGAGGGGCATGAGGCGAGTCTAACTATGGTAGATTAGAGACAAGGAAATTAGAAGAAAGAAGACTGACCATTCACGAAATCACGTTGCTTACGAGTGGCAGTGCTGGTCTGTTAATGCAATCCAGAGCTCTTTCTAGTAGCAGAATTTGACTATTTAAATGAACTGTTCCCCATTCGCCTTGTACATTGTAGCTGTGTCCCTAACTAAAATGTAAATACCTGGAAGTAAGGGACAATACTGGGTATTTCTAAAACCTTCATAGAGCCCAACACCAGGAAATAAACATTAGTTGATTGGCTGACTGACTTCCCTCCCCTGCACCAATGGGAATGAATACCACATCCCTTCCCTATGGTCTACCCAAATGACTCCCATTTCTTACCACTTAAATGACTTTCAATCCATGCAACCCCTGTATTCCTTATGTACAAAGGCCTAGGAAGTAGTATCCACCCCAGTCTTGTCCCTCCTTCTAATTCCACTTTCTTCTAAACTCCAACGTCTGCCAAGATGCCCCACCACTCCTAGTTCGCTCCTTGTTCGCTACATGCGCTGTGTTTCAGCTGCTTCTCAGAGCAATAGCCCCAGGGCGAGGGATCTGCCTTAACTGTCTGATGCAGTGTTAAACTTGTAAGGCATCGTGTCTGTCTCTGGCACCAAATAAATAAATAAATAAATGAGGAACTCATCAGCTGCCATTTCCTTTCCCACATCTCCTGAGTCCCAACTTGTCTCTTCCTTTTTATCTCAACTTCAATTTATATAAAAATAAATGCACAAGTAATTTGTTATCCTTCCATGTTTTGGCAGGACAACCGATGACAAGCGAATGAAGGTGCTCTGTTCATAAGGCTGGGGTTGGGGGGAGACGGGGAGGTGTTCGGGGTGGAGGAGGGTGGGGCTTGATGCCTCCAGAAGGAAAAAGCAGGTGAGCTCCTTCTGCCTGCCTAATTGTTGTTGCAAGCTGTCCTCTCCAGATCCTGCTTTGGAAAACTACAATACCATCCCCAAGTACTAGCACATCACACATAGTAGATGCTTCATAGCACCCATTCAACATGAATGAATGAATGCATGAATGTCAAGTAAAAAGATGGGCAGGGAATAAAAGGATTTGATTGAAGCAGCCAAGTGAATGAAAAAAAGTAAAAGGTGACAGAAAAAGAATTTCACCTCAGTTTTAACTGCTCTTCCCATTAGCAGCCCTTGCATCTTGAAAAAGGTAAGAGATTGTCGCATAATAGCAGCGGACTTAGGATCAAAAGATCCAATTGCTTACCATCTGTGTGATCTTGGGCAAGTCACTTGTTCAGTACTCTGGTCTTCAGTTTTTTTTCCTCTATAAAAAGAGGGACTGAACTAGATTGATCTCTTCAGGTCCCTTCCAGCTCTAGCATCATGTGAGTGTATCATTCTTTGAACAATGGTAAATATGGTATAACTAACTTAGCAATGTCAATATTAACTTTATTGTGCCAACTTACTTAAAAGTAAGTTATTTAAAAATTAAATTCAGCGTTACAGTAAGGCCTTTTCTAAAATTAGATTGAACAAGTTGATAATTAAGACATCTCTGTGAAGGTAAACATATTCCAGTTTCTCACTATTTGCTAGAGATATGTATGTGTGTGTGTGTGTGTGTGTGTGTGTGTGTGTGTGTGTGTGTGTAATTTCCTTGGAAGAGTTTTCAGAAAATTATAGAATGTCAGAAGTGGAAAGGACCTTAGAGCATAGAACATGCAGTATAAGTAAGGGCCAGAAGCAAGTTTAGACATCCAGGATCCTCACCTTCCAAATGAGAAAACTGAAGTCCAGAGAAGGTAAATAGGTGCCCAAGAGTAACAGAGGCAGAGCCAAGATGTGACCCCAAGCCTTCTGACTGCCCAGTCCAAGGGGCTTTTCAACATACCAAGCTTTCTGCACATACGTCTATAGCCACGACTACTAGGCAGACTACCATTTCTAACACCGAAGGAGATGTGGAAGAATGAAAATAAGAGAATGCGGTACTCTGAGAGAGACAACTTCAGCAATTCTGAGTCAGAGGAAGTTTCTGACAAAGCCATAGCAGGGCATCGTCTTGTGTCAGGAAAAAGACACACGTTATTACCTGGCTAGCTCTCCTTTCATTATTCATTCTTTTTTTTAAGATACATATAGCATGAAGCAAATGCCTTTATGAGAGAAGTACAATGATATCAAGAGTTCTGAGCAGTGTCATGATCACCTAACCAATCAATAGAATATAAAGTGCCTACACAGTGCCAGCCACTCTGCTTGGTACTACGAAGACATTTGGTCTGTGCTGTTCAGGTGTGACCCGCACATCAGGGCTGATTTTGTTCCAGGTTATTGGTACTTGTAAAGCTACTCGAGATTGCCTACTCACCTCACTCTCCCTACCCATCCTCTTGTTTGGTTAGTCTCCCTTGATGTTCATCCTAGTTAGACTAAGGAAGTAAGCAGCATTAAATTCAGTGGCAAAGGGAGGCTTTTTCTTTAAAAAAATCATTTTGAACAAGTATATAATTAAAACATCCAGAAAGTGCAGGATTTTGAGTCAGAAGATTTGGATTCTAGGCCTACTTCTGCCACAAATTGGCTATGTGACCTTGATCAAGTCACTTTCCTTCTATAAGACTGGGTTTTTTTCTTCTATAAATTGAGGTGGTTGAGCTGATTTCTAAAGTCTCTTCTAACTTAAGGTCCTATGATCCTAGAAATCATTGTCAAAAAGGAAGGGCTATCATTCAGCTAATTCTATAACAGTAAAACTAGGGGCTATATACTTTTTTTCTTCCTTTTTCTACCTGTTCACATCAAATTCCCTCACTCCTTCCCTTCCATTTCTCTCACTTGACATTTTCTTTTCATCCCTAAATAAATTTTGTACAAAGGATTCTTGTCAATTAAAAAAAATCATGCTCTTCTTTTTGTTGTTATAGGAATAGAAAATGTCTTGGCATAAGATGAGAGAAAGGTTGAATTAAGTGGCTGGTAGGGTTGCATTTTAAAACAGAAGGGTTTTGATGGAGGAAGTATGAGAAAGACCTGCAATCAGAACAGTATTTAAAATAATCAAAACTATACCACAGGTTCTAAAACATATGCCTCTGGATTTGAGTGGCTCTAAAGATAAAAGTGCCTTTTAAAATTATTTGACCATGTAGAATTTCAGCCTGCATATCTGAGATGCAACAGAGTGTATAGAATATACATTTGCAATGAAAGTATTCACCCTTTTCCTGGGCTACTGAAAAATTATATCTTATAAATCTAGTTAGGCATGTACGATAAGTCTGTTTCCATCCAGAATTGGTTCAGAGGATAGGTGAAATTTCATTACCAACAAATGTGCATATAAATAGAAAATGGTGTTAGCATGTACCGAAACTTGGAGAAAAACAAAAACTCCCAGGCATACTGCCCAAAAGGAACAGTTTCACTCTAGGAGAGGAATAGAAAAGCCTCTGGGCTAAGGACTAGCACGCTGATCCAATCTCATAGCTACAAACACTGTAATAATACAAATCTAGGCAAACTAACACTCATGTTGCTACCTATGTGATAATAACATTATTGTTAAATGGGGTCAAGCTAAATATAATTAGAGCAGGAGCAAGAAAGCCTGGGTTTATGCAGTGCGAAGGGTGAGGAAGTCATGTTGTCGATAGAACTATCAATGAACACATGGAAAAAGTACCAACTGTCAAGACAAAATGAGGGGTTAGAGATAAAAATTAAGAGTGAAGTGTCTGCCTCATTCATGCATGGCTGGTTTCTGACTCCTGAGCAAAATTTCCTTCCTTCCTAAGGTATACAAAGGCAGTATAGAATGCCTAGAAGGCTAATTGTTTCTGGCTGTGAATTACTCCAAGAGATTCCTAAATTTGTACAATTATCACAGGAGCAGAACGCCCTCCAATTTCTCTCTTGGCCCCATATCACTTTAGACTCTGGGGGATGGGGGAGGGAGGAAAGTTTTCAACTCAATCCAATACTTGTAACACTAGATATCTAAGCCACATTTACTCACAATAGTAGAGATTTAAGAGCTTAACAGAGAAGAAAGTATTTTAAATAGTCTTTGTGACAGCATGCATCATAAGATATTCCTGTACAGTAATTTACATTTTTCACTGCTAGGATCCAGCAGCCATTTCCTAATATGTAGACACTATGTCAAATGTAGACTGGCCAGGAAAACCAGCTTTTCTAGAAATTGAAAGGAAGGCGATATCACCAACTTATCATGCAAAAATGCCATGATTCACGTAACTGAAGCAGGAATATTTTATAATATTCAAAAAGTTTCATTAATCAGCCTAATTCATATGAACCATCAGAAAATGGTAAAAGAAAATACTCAAAATAAATTTCCTATTAGAAGGGTCTTCTGAAATTAGTACTGTATCACCAACTTCAATTGCATTCATATAATGTTTTAAGGTTTGCAAAGCATGTTATAAATATGATCTAATTTAATCCTCACAACAACTCTGGGAGGTAGGCACATTCTATTAGTGCCATTTTACAAATGAGGAAACTGATCCAGACATAAGTTAAGTGACTTACCCAGGGTCGCAAAACTGCTAAATGTTTGAGGCAGCATTTGAATTCAGGTCTTCCTGACTCCAGGATCAGTGCACTGCCTAGCTTCCTTCATGAAAGGAATCACAGAATCCCCCAAACTGAAAGGTACCTGCCTCAGTGGTGCTCTGACCAAGCTGATGAAAGAACACTCTCTGTGATATCCTTAATGAGTGATCATCTGGCTCTTTTACTTCCACTACTGGGGAGCTCACTGTCTGTCCTAAGGCAGCCAACTCTATTTGAGGCCACCTTTCATTGTCTGGGACCTCTTCCCCATCCTGAGATAAAATCTGCCTCCTGGGAACGCTGCTGCCAACTATAATTTTCAAGTAAACCTTTTCTAAAAGGAATAACAGAAGGAAAAAAGAAATGGAGCAGGAAAAAGCAATCGATGATACTATAGCTGGGGCAGAGAGATGGTGCCACAGCAGAGTACCAGGCCTGGAGTCAGGAAGACCTGAGTTCAAATCTGACCTCAGACACATACTAGTTATGTGACCCTGGGCAAGTCACTTAACCCTGCTAGCCCCACTTTTCTCATCTGTAAAACAAGCTGGAGAAGGAAGTGGAAAATCACTCCAAGAAAACCCCAAACACCACTGAACAACAACTGTCAGAGTATTATCATCTACTGACAGGGGATTAGATAGACATAGACAATAATGGAATGGGCTGCTGTGTGAAGTAGTGAGTTCCCCATCACTGGGAGTTTTTCTACAAAGGCTGAATATCCACTTATAGATGATGCTGCAGAGGTATTACTTGATCAAGCATTATTAGCTCAAGTAGATGGTCTATAAGGTATAAAGTGGATACATTCTTAGGTTACAGTTCAAAAGAAAAAGTCAAAGAATATTCCCTTCCCATGAGATCTTCTTGATCAAATAGCCTATGGACATAGAGAGGATTACTTCCCTAAACTGAAAACAAGTCATACCAATAAGTCATAGGCATGGGTCTCCAGGAATATACAGCCACTTTCCTGGAGCCTTAACACTGTAAAGATTGGGCTAACCAAACATTAGCCCAGGAGAATGTTTATCCAAGCAGATATTATCTGCCTTCACAGCTCCTGAACATTACTGTGACCAGCAGTGCCTTCTGGGTTAAGTCCTTTGTAATCTGTGAAAGGCCCAGGCCTTGACAGGTGAACTGGTGACGCAACCAAAGCAAAGCTAATTGTCAGAAGCAAGGATGTTTCTGTTCTTATGCTCTGCCTTTCTCTGAGAAGGAATGCTGGGGCTATATTCATGGAGTAATAAGCCTGAAGGAATCCTCAGATGAAATCTGGGAGTGGCAAACACTAAGCATGTCTTAGTGAAAAGAACATAATGAGGCAATTTTAAACTGGAAACAAATGAAGATGTTTCTCTCTTCCTCTTTTTTAACTCACCCCCTCTGACCAAATCTGTATTCTACTGCAAAATGGTCAATTTGGGTGATTCTACTTTGTACTTGCTGACACATTGCTTTGCATTATGCTCAGGATTTTTATAGCTTTATTTGCTTGTCTCCTCCATCAAGACTGTAAGCTCCTTGAGGTCAAGGACTGTGTCATCTTCTTATTTTGTGGCTCCAAAAGATAAAAAATTAAATTCAATTTTGTATACTGCAGACACTCAATAAATGCCTACTGCCCCTTGACCCCTTCCCACTGCCTTCCTTGTTCACTGGACTCCTGCTCACAGCTCAGTCGGTCAGCCACAGATTGTTAGATCAGGAAAGGCCTCTAGAGATCATTGATTCCAGAAAGCCTGTTTTACAGAGGAAGAAATTGAGAATAGGAAAAACCAGATGGTGTACCCACAGATAGACAATGAATCATTGGCAAATCTAGGATTAGAACCTGGGTCTCCAGGTTCCTTATCTCCTAGGCTGATGTACCTTCCACTATACCACTACCCAGTGAAAAATACAAACATAAACGATTTTTCATAGATCAACTTCTAGGTTGAAGGTGGTAAAACTATCTTCATCACCAAAATCTACCTTCTTCCAACATGCTCCTTGATAGAGCTCCAGAAAAGACCACTGCTCTAGCCAAAAGCACAGGTTTGAAGCCACAAAGCTCAAGATTGTGTTCAAGTGACCCATTCTCTGGAACTGGCTTGGATTATCATCATATCTAGCCTAGGATGCCTGATGGTCCCCAAAATTAAGTCCAATGTGTTTCTAGGAGGCCATTTCTGAAATCTGTGGTTATGGCAATATCCAACTAAATGTTTTCATCTGTTTCAGAAGCCACAGAATTTATTAAAGAATTTGACATGTATGGTGATGGCAAAGATGCAGCTAGAGAGAAAATCTTGTGAAGAAGATCAGATGATCTTGGCTGACTGCAGGCTCAGGAAGTGTTTGTAATGTCAGAAGTGTTTGTAATGGCAAGCAAACTAGGATGTTTTGTGTTGCTCTTTTTTCTTTTGAATTCTAGTTCTCAGCACTAAGGTAATCAAGTGCCTTTGATTGAGACTTGCCTTTGTTTGAATCAAGAATCTGATTAATCAAGAGTCTTTGATGACCTTCTTTAGTCACAAGAAAGCCTAAGTCACATGAGTTCGAGTCACATCACATGGTTATGACACTTTTGGTGGGCGGACCCTGAAGAAGAGTATATATACTCTGAGGTTAGCATTTTGCTTTGGGGGGGCTCACTCACTGGAAGAGTGTTCTATGATTTGACCAGATGAGACTCTGGGTAGTGGTTAAGGAGCCCCCCTGGTTTTGAAAACCCAGATGTTGGTGCTTCTCTCTTTGGTAACTATGTATGTATTGTTATGGTTGGACAGAAGCCGTGTCTGCTGATTTGTGTTATTTGCTCTGTTTATATAATTTCTGCTTGTACTTTCTGTTTGTGTTTTCTCTGAAGTTCAAGGTGCTAGCTTTTCCCCTTGAACTAAGTGAATGATATATGTATGTTTAGTTAAAGTGAGATTTTAAACCCCTTAAAGTTGCTTTCCTTAGAAAAGCAGATCAAAGAACCTGTGCTAGCAGCCCTCCTGTGTCCTGGTGTTATTGGTCTTGTCATTGCTCTTATACCTCCACAGCAGCTTTAAGCAGCTTTTTTTGTTATAGTATTTTAGCCTAAAAATCTAATAGCAGACTTTGGGCTGTATTTCAAAAAGAAAAATAGAATGAGGGAGGTGATAGTTCCACTGTTTTCTGACTTATTCAGACTTGGACTTCTGTGTTTATTTTGGAGCACCACATCTTCAAGAAAGCCATTGATGAGCTAGAGATAGCCAGAGGATGGTGACTAGGATTTCAAAGAAATCAGAAAGCATGTCCAAGGAATTCAGTGAGATGTTTAGCTTGGAGAAGAAAAAACTTAGGGAGAACACGGAGCCATAATATCAGTCTTTTCTATTTGAAAGTCCATCACATAGAAAAGGGATTAGTCTTGCTCTCCTTGGTAGCAGAGGGCAGAATGAAAAGTAATGGGCATAATTTGCAGAAAGGTATATATGTACTTGGTATATGAAAGATTTCCAAAGATTTAGGAAGCTCTACTCCTCCACAAAGTACTACTATCAGGCCTCATTGCAGCATGGAGATGACATTGAATTCTCAAAGGCTTAGGAAGCAGAGTATAATCTGTGGCAGTTACTAGAATGCTGGAAAGGTGTGGAATGAGGTCCTAATGACAGAATCAGTCTGCTGTTACAGCCCAATGGGGCTAAGTACTCAGAGAATCATCACTAGGAAAAGTGGCCACTTGGTAAGGTATTCTTTAACCATGGCAACCCACATAACAAAGAAAAATATTCAGAAATGGCCCCCCAGTCCTCTCAGGCCCCAATTCTGCTGTTGGGTAAGAGCAGTAGAGAAGCAAAAGAGAGAGCAATAGGTGGCTACAGCAGCAGGAGCAGTGAATTATTTAGCTTTTGAACTTCCTAGAAACATTGACTTAACTATAAGCTCCATGAGTGTTAGATTTTTATCCAAAGACCAAGGAATTGGCATTGGACAATAGCATTGGACTGGAAGAAAGAAAATGCATCAATATGGATACCCTCACGACAAATGAAATCAGAAGTCGAAAAGTTGCAATTGAGTGGTTGGATGTTGCCCAATTTCTCTTTGAAGAGGCACATGGAGGAGTGTGATAACAATGACGATGATGATAGATAGATAGACGGACAGACAGACAGATAGATAGATAGCATTTATGTAACCCTTTAAGGCTTGCAAAACACTTTATAGATATTATTTCATTTATTCCTGGAAGGTTAGTGCTATTATGATCTCTATTTTACAGATGAAGAAAATGAAGCTAGAAAAAGCTGGATGACATGACTAGGATAGCACAGCTAGCTATGTACTGGAGGCAGAATTCAAACTCAAGTCTCCCCTACTCCAAGGTCATTGTTCTCTCCCCTGCCCCTAACTGCCTAGGCAAGCAAAGGGAAACAGTCCACATTATTTCATGGGATGCTTGATCATCTCCATCATGTGGTGCTCATGATGAGCATAAACAGAAAGACCACCAAGAAGATAATTGCAGCTTATGTATCAACCTCTGTTCCAAAAGATGAAGAAGTAGGGCAATTCTATTAAAAAAATCAACAAGGTCCTCCAAAACAAAACCACATCTATACACATAAAAATCAGCTGTCTATATACACAAACCCTTGACTAGTTAGAGCAAAAGTCGAAATCAACATTAAATTAGAATAAAGGATAAAGATAAGAAGAGAATGAATGATTGAAACCATTTCAGCCTGAAATATTTAAATAAAGCATCGATGCCAAAAAAGAAAATAGAAAAAGGCAAAGATAGTGACCTTTATCATCACCATTTCTTAATGGGAAGCAGTGGTTACCAGAAAGAGACAAAAAGACTGCCTTAGCCAGTAAATACTCCATCCCCTTACCAATTAGAAAGATATGGTAAAGGCAAAATAACTTTCATATACACACTCATTTATAAAATACTACTAAGATTTATCACAAAGGAGTATACATAGCAAAAGAGCAAAAAGGAATTGAAGTAAAAAGGGTACAGAAAGTTTGGCATGAGACCCAACTGAGCCATACCATGTGAAGAGTATTCATAGCTGAAATTGGCAGGATCACAACAAATAGATGGAAAGAAGAAATAATGTGTCAATGTTTCCACAATGATCTATTTTCTTTTTATTACATTTTTATTGATATCTTTTGTTTTTAAATTACCTACATTGCCCCCTATATCCCTCCCCTGACAAAGAATCATCCCTTGTAACAAAGAATGGTTTTAAAACGTGAAGAAAAAAAGTTAATGAAAGCCAATCAACACAACAGAAAAAGTTTGATGGCGGTATATGTGTGTGGTGTGGGGGGAGCCAAGAGACCAGAGTGAGATGGCAGACTCAATGTTCTACACATATAGATGTTTTCTACAACTAAGCAGGGCAAGGTGTTTCCTCACAATTCTTATTTGAGGTCAAAGTTGGTCCTTAAAATTTCCCAAAGTTTAGTTTCAATTGCTTTGTTGTTGCACTTTCCACTTACATTGTTGTAGTCATTGTGTATACTGTTTCCCTGGTTTTGACTATGTCCCTTTCATTTAAATCTCTACCTGCTTCTCTATGCTCATTCTATTCATTGTTTCTTGTGGCAAAATATTTCATTGCATTTATGTACTAAAATTTATTTAGCCATTCCTCAACAAATGAGCAATTATCTATTTCTAATTCTTCGCTACTACAAAAAGTGTTGTTAATACATATTTTGAGGGGCGGAGCCAAGATGGCAGTTGGAAAGCAGGGACGTGCCTAAAGCCCTCCCTCGAGGACCCTCCAAACACCTATAAAAATGGCTCTGAACAAATTCTAGAACTGCAGAACCCACGAAATAGCAGAGGGAAGCAGGGCTCCAGTGCAGGACTGCCTGGATGGTTGCTGGGTAAGGTCTATCGCACAGAGCTGCTAGCAGAGTGGAGCAGAGCCCAGCGTGGGCTGCACCTGGACCAATCAGACCGGGAGCTGAGTGAAACTGGCCCTAGCACCCTGAATCCATGAGCTGTGGCAGTTACCAAACTTCTCAATCCACAAACACCAAAGACAACAGAGAAGGTAAGTAGGAAAAAACTGCTGGGACAGAGTGAAAGGAGTTCGTGGTTCGCCCACCACCCCAGGGGCAGCGGAGGTGGTGCAGCTACAGAACCACAGCTGCAGTTGCTTCTAGCCCCATCTGGTGGGAGGAATTAAGTCACACTCCAGGTTGGCAATTCTTGGAGGAGGAAGACCATTGCTGTGGCAGAGCTTGCTGTGTAGAAAAACCTCAGAAAACAAAAGGGCAGCCCCTCAAGCTTGGGACAAAGTACTCTATACTCTACAAGCAGTCATACCCTGACAAAAAACTCAAGGGTCATGTAGTTGGCTGGGAACATGGCCAGGTAGCGAAAATGGACTCAGATTCAGACTCAGACTTTGAAATCTTTCTTTGGTGACAAAGAAGACCAAAACAATCAGCCAGAAGAAGTCAACAAAGTCTGAGAGCCTACATCAAAAGCCTCCAAGAAAAACATGAACTGGTCTCAGGCCATGGAAGAACTCAAAAAGGATTTGGAAAAGCAAGTTACAGAAGTAGAGGAAAAACTGCGAAGAAAAATGAGAGTGATGCAAGAAAACCATGAAAAACAAGTCAATGACTTGCTAAAGGAGACCCAAAAAATACTGGAAAAAATACTGAAGAAAACAACACTTTAAAAAATAGACTGACTCAAATAGCAAAAGAGTTCCAAAAAGCCAATGAGGAGAAGAATGCCTTGAAAGGCAGGTCCAAAAGACCACTGAAGAAAACACTACCTTAAAAATTAGATTGGAGGAAGTGGAAGCTAGTGAGCTTATGAGAAATCAAGAAATTAAAAAACAGAATCAAAGGAATGAAAAAATGGAAGACAATGTGAAATATCTCATTGGAAAAACTACTGACCTGGAAAATAGATCCAGGAGAGATAATTTAAAAATTATTGGACTACCTGAAAGCCATGATCAAAAAAAGAGCCTAGATATCATCTTTCAAGAAATTATCAAGGAGAACTGCCCTGGTATTCTAGAGCCAGAGGGTAAAATAGAAATTCAAAGAACCCACCGATTGTCTCCTGAAAAAGAGCCCCCCAAAAAAGACTTCTAGGAACATTGTTGCCAAGTTCCAGAGCTCCCAGATCAAGGAGAAAATACTGCAAGAGGCCAGAAAGAAACAATTTGAGTACTATGAAAGCACAATCAGGGTAACACAAGATCTAGCAGCTTCTACATTAAGGGATCGAAGGGCATGGAATATGATATTCCGGAGGTCAATGAAGCTAGGATTAAAACCAAGAATCACCTACCCAGCAAAACTGAGTATCATGCTCCAAGGCAAAATATGGATTTTCAATAAAATAGAGGACTTTCATGCTTTCTCAGTGAAAAGACCAGAACTGCATAAAAAAGTTTGACTTTCAAACACAAGAATCAAGAGAAGCATGAAAAGGTAAACAAGAAAGAGAAATCATAAGGGACTTACTAAAGTTGAACAGTTTTATTTACATTTATACATGGAAAGATGATGTGTATAATTCATGAGACCTCAGTATTAGGGTAGCTGAAGGGAATATATATATATATATATATATATATATATATATATATATATATATATATATATATATATATATGTGTGTGTGTGTGTGTGTGTGTGTGTGTGTGTGTGTGTGTGTGTGTGTGTATACATATAGACAGAGGGTACAGGGTGAGTAGAATATGAAGGGATGATATCTAAATAAAATCAAATTAAGGGATGAGAGAGAAATATATTGGGAGAAGGAGAAAGGGAGAGATAGAATGGGGTTAATTATCTCACATAAAAGTAGCAAGAAAAGGCAGTTCTGTAGGAAGGGAAGGGGGGACAGGTGAGGGGGGAATGAGTGAATCTTGCTGTCATTGGATTTGATCTGAGGAGGGAATAACATAAACACTCAATTGGGTATCTTACCCACCAGGAAAGAAGTTAGTCTTTCACAACATGAGTATTGTGGAAGAGTTTTACATAATGATACACATGTGGCCTATGTTGAATTGCTTGCCTTCTTAGGGAGGGTGAGTGGGGAGGGAAGAGGGGAGAGAATTTGGAACTCAAAGTTTTAAAAGGAGATGCTCAAAAAAAGTTTTTGCATGCAACTAGGAAATAAGATACACAGACAATAGGGCATAGAAATCTATCTTGCCCTACAAGAAAGTAAGGGAAAAGGGGATGGGGGGAGTGGGATGACAGAAGGGAGGGCTGACTGGGGAACAGGACAATCAGAATATATGCCATCTTGGAGTGGGGGAGGGTAGAAATGGGGAGAAAATTTGTAACTCAAACTCTTGTGAAAATCAGTGCTTAAAAATAAAAACATTAATTAATTAAAAATACATATTTTGGTGTATTATGGGGACCTTTCTTTTTGTCCTTGATCTCCTTGGGGAATATGCCTAGAATATAAGTGGATTTCTGGATCAAAGGGTATGGACATTTTCTTAGTCACCTTATTCTATTTATTTATTATTATTCACTTTATTTGGTAACAAATAGTTCTCCAGAATGTTTAGACCAAATCAGAGCTCCTCCAAAAATGCATTATTGTGCCTATCTTTCCATAACCTCTCCATCATTGACTGTTTTATCTTTTGTTATCTTGGCAATTTGCCTGATATGAGGGAAACCTCAGTGTTCTGATGTGGATTTCTTATTAGTATTAGTAATTGAGAGCATTATTTCAAAAGGTTTTTAATTTTGCAATGCCTTTAAGAACTATTTGTTTATATTGTTTAACCACCATATTCCTTGAATACCAAACCCCTGCCAGAGATATTTAATATAAAGTTTTTTGTTTTGGTTTTTTCCCAGTTAGCCATTTCTGTTCTTATCCTAGATATATTAATTTTGTTTGTGCAAAATCTTTTCAGTTTCATGTAATTAGAATCTATTTTATCTTCTACAATTACCTCTATCCCTTGTTTGGTTGGAATTCACACACACACACACACACACACACACACACACACACACACCCATAGCTAGATATGTGAACTTATTTTTTTTCCTAATTTTTAATGGTATGATCTTTATTATTCAGGTCACATATCCATTTTGAATTTATTGTGGAGTGTAGTACAAGATGCTAGCCTAGGCCTAATTTCCGCCAGATTGTTTTCCACTCTTCCCAGTAGTCTGTGTCACATAGGGAGTTCTTTCCTAGGTAATTTGTGTTTGGGGGTTTATGGAACACTTGGTTACTGAGTTCAGTTATTTCTTACTGTTCTTCAACTAATTTGTTACAACAAACAACTTTTCTATTTTTTAACCAGTACCAGGCAGCTTTAACATTTTTGTTTTATAAAATACTTTAAGGTTGGCAAGTACCATTCTACTCTTTCCTATCTTTTTTCCCCAGTAATTTCCTTGATGTTATAGGTTTTTTTTTCCTCCAAATGAATTTTGTTATTATTCTGTCTAGCTATGCAAATTATTCCTTTGGTAGTTTGATTGATGTTACATTAAATCCCAAAATTATATCAGGTAGTATTGTCATTTTTATTATATATTATATTGGCCTAGACCAGCCATGAGCATTCCTCCAGCTAATTTAAGTTGTTCTTTATTTCATTAAGGAACATTTTGTAGCTTAATCCATAGAGGCATTGAATATGTTTTGTTTGATTAAACAATCCCCCCATACACACACATTTTATACATTTTATAATTTTTTCAGTGAGGCTCCTACTTATATTATTGGCTCCTGGATTTTGTTATCATTATATAGAAATGCTATAGGGTTTTGTTGGGTTTTTTCATACTGCAATTTTACTGAACTATTAATTATCTCAATCTTTTTCTCTGATGATTCCATAGGATTTTTCTAAGGAAAAAAATCATATCTTTTGCAAATAAGGGGAGTTTTTTTCTCATCTTTTTCAATATTTATACCTTCATTTACTTTCTCTTGTCTTAATGCCATTGCTGGCATTTCTAGGATTATATTGAATAATAGTAGAGGAAGAGAGGCACATTTGCTTTACTCTTAAACTTAGCCCTAAAGATTTTGCTTCCCCATGTATATAATTCTTGATTTTGGTTTCAGATACTTTTTATCCTATTGAAAAAGGTTCTTTAAATGCCTATACTTTTAATGATTTTAGTACAAAGTAATACTACATATTATCAAAGGCCTTTTTTTAATCTATTAAGATACTCATGTGGTTTAGGATGTTTTTGTTCTAATGTAATTATTGTTTTCCTAATGTTGAAACATCTTTTTTACCCTGATATAAATCCAACTTGATTGTAACCGATTTTTTGGATAAACTGCTATAGGATTTTTATGAGGTTTAATTTTAAAATTTTTAATCAACAGTGATTAATATTATTGGTCTACAATTCCCTTTCTTTGTTTCATTCTAGCACTGGCTCAATTCAAATATTAGGACTCTATCCATTAGAGGAATGCGGTAGAGTGCCCTTATTTGAATTTTGGAAAATAATTTGTGTAGCATAGGCATTATTTATTTTTTAAAAGTTTCACAGAATCCTCCTGTCAGTTCATTAGGCTAAGGAAGTTTCCACACATATACTTTGGTAGTTCCTTTGTAGCTACTTCTCCTTCTTTTTTTGAGATTAGATTATTTATGATCTTCATTTGGTGTTATGTTACTTTGGTTATTTCATATTTTTGCAGGTATAACTAAATTTCCTGGAGATTGCTGGAAGTGACTTGCTGAGCCCCCATAGGAGTTACCTTCCTTTCACTGTTGACTCATGGATTGTCTTCCACTTTGCCACTCCACAAATATGTGCTTTCTCATTCTAGAATTTTCTTCCTACAAAAAACATTAATTCACCTACATGGAAGTTGCGAGGTTTAGTTCATGGTCCTTAAGTTCTGCTCCTCTACCTTTGCTCCTTCTTCTTTAAATTCTACCTTCATCACTGTACTTTTTATAAGTCTTTGGATAATCCCTCTGCTGTTGTTAGCCATTCCCCAACAAATGGGCAACTACCTTTTCCTAGTTCTTTGCAAATCACTTAACTTCTGCCTACCTCAGTTTCTTTGTCTTTAAAATGAGGATAGTAATAGCACCTGTTTCACAGAGTTGTTGTGAGGATAAAATGAGATTTAGCACAGGCTGGCAGTTGCTTTTCAGGCACTTCCAACTCTTGGTGACCCTATTTGGGTCTTTGAATATTCTTCCTCTTCAAATCTTTGGCTTTTTAGCCTTTTTCTCTTTATATTTCCCTATCATTCAATTTCTTACTCCTCCCTTCTCCCTTTTGATGGTTGGATGCCCTCAAGTTTAGAGAGTAAAGTGGCTTCAGGCCCTGCCCTAAATAGCTTGGGTGGGAGGAGGGGGTTCTAATCCCCTTTCTTTCAGGTCCAATGTAGCTACCTCCACTAGTCCCTGCCCCAGGTCCTTTCCTGCCTGTTTTCCTTTTCTTCTCTTATCCAGCTATTATTTTTTTTACAGAGTTGGGGTAAGGCAGGCTAAGTGTTTAGGACAGAGTCCCTGTAGTCTTGTGGTTCTCTAACGTAGTGGCCACCACAGGCAGAAGGCATCCTAGACTTTTTCTGCACCTCTGCCCCATATGGCTAGGCAGAATCAGTGTTTGCTGCTGATTGCAACAGGGTAGAGGATGAGGCAGGGTCTTTGGAGTGCCAACAAAGTCTCTGCAGCAAGAGGTGAAGGTATCAGTCATAAGACCACAGGTTGGTTTATGTGAGCCTACTGGAGAAGGGGTAGTAATAAGTGCAGTAAGGATTAGCATTCTTCCAAGTTAATTCCTAAGTCTTTTACTTCATTGGGTTTCCAGCTTTCTTGACCTGTGGACTCGGCTGTAATTGCTCTATATTCATTTATAATTCCTCTTTTTGGGTTTGTTTGAGAGTTCACAGGGACCAGAGGAAATGTTTAATCTACCATCTTGTTGGACATGCGACCCAACCCTAATGATCTAACTGGCTCAGTAGTAAGGAAGAACCACCAAATCTAGACTCCAACATTTCATTCCACAATGTATTATATAGGGAAGTTGAGAAAGCCATTAATGAAGAAATGTGGCTAGATCAGACCAAGTGAACACCAAGGACATCTGTGCTATATATGACATAATCTTGAAATCATCGAGGGATTATTTTTACAATGTCTCAAGGAGAGGAAGATACTAATAGAATTGGAAAAATCTTGGATGATAGAATGACCCCAAATGATAATCAACAGCACATCAATAACTATCTTCCCGAATGTCTGTATCTTTATGAAATCTTTTAGGAAAATGACCCATGCACATGCACAGGATATCCTTCATGAAAGAACAAGAAGGAAACAGATGATCAATCACAGATGATTCTCTATGGTATTCTACATCTTTACTGTCACAGAATTTAATAAAAAAAATGCAGAGAATACAAGGTCCTGCTGTGTTTATTGTCTGTGGATTACAACAACAATAATAACCAGCAGACTTTGCAGAGGAATGTACAGTTTTGAAGGCCCTTCTCCAACAAGGGGTCTCTCATGCCTATGTTAAGGTCATACCAGATTTTCTGGTAATGCTACCATAGCTACCAACTGCTCAACAACCCCATGATTATTGACATCAGAGGAGGCATGAAACAGCAAGATGGTTGTTTAATGATGGAGTCTGCCACTGCCATAAAGGATGTGATGATGCAATGTCCAAATGGAGAAGAAATTCTCTATAGATAAGGTCCTCCAAATGTTCTTTTTTGAGAGTGATACTGTATTGATTGTATGAAGCTCTAGAAGGTATTTTTTGTTCACTCATTTCAGTCATGTCTGACTCTTCATTACCTCAGTTGTGGTATTCTTGGTAAATATACACCGGAGTGGTTTGCCGTTTGCTTTTTCAGCTTGTTTCACAGATGAGGAAACTCAGGCAAACAGTATTAAGTGATTTGCCCAGGGTCACACAGCTAGTAAGTGTCTGAATTTGGATTTGAACTCATGTCTTCCTGACTCCAAGCCAAGCACCCTACCCACTGTGCCACTTAGCTGCACCCTACAATAGTACAAGGCCTCTCCAGGAGATACATAACTAATGAAAAGAACACAGACTAAAAATCCATCTAGCAAAAACTAAATGGATGAAAAATTCTACTTGTCTTGACTACAATATGTAGTTACATTATCTGTTCATTGCATTAATATATTGGGTTGTAACTTAAATTTCCAGCCAAGTCTAAATCATTTTGCATGAGTCTCTCCTAATGGTAAAGAGAATACTAACATAAAGTGTTGTGACTATGTGAAGGGAGAAGATGAGGCAAGACCTTTAGAAAGAACTTTTTTTCTTTTTTCTTCAAGAGAAAGAATTTACATGGTTCCAGACTCTCTCCAGGTTCAACTCCAGATATATGGGGAGAGGTAGTCTTTGCAAGCAATAGACATATAGGGGAAGTCACCTCCTCAACAAATCCTATATTTCCTGCTCGTCTCCCAGAAGACTGCAGGGTATTCTTCAATGAGATTGATATTTCTGCTGTTGGGTATAGCTGAGATATTTCACTCCTAGCAAGAGAGCTCATTTACTCTGTGCATGCTCTAGTCCATTGCAATCTGTATAACTTCTCTAATTTTTTTTTGCTATTTGCTTGGATAAATGGATTTATTTGCTATTTGTTATTTGTGATGGTCATTTGTATGTAAGCTAAGGGTTAACCTTCCCCTCTCCACCCCCCACCTTTAAGTGGATCAGGGAAGCTAGTGGCTTGTGTATTGAACATAAAATTTGTGTTCCTAGTCCAGCAATATTTAGGAAGGCACATAAGAAGGCACCAGTTGGTCATGCCTTTCTGAGGGGAAAACAGAATGAACAGCTTTATGTCCCCTTTTCCTGCACTCCTCAAAGCAGGAATCTCAGTCTCCCTTACAGAGAGATGAGCAAGATTCCATAGTCATCTGTTAATGACTCCACTCTATCTATAAGTTTAAACATCTTACATAAATTTATACATCACGACCCTCACAGTGTATATATATCTAGGATAGACACTGAAGATGGCTAATGAGCTGGTCTCAGCATTTAAGAGGAGAAAGTAAATGGATTAGAAAAAAAATTAGGAAAAAAATTCCAATGTTTTTAACTATCCCAAACTGTTCCCTAGTGCCAAAACCTCATATTTTTAACCCAAATGTTCTACTAGTGATATTATATTGTTGTGAATCTTGGAATGCCATGACCTCCAAAGAATCAGAGCTTCAGGTAACTCAGAGGCAATTGGAGAGACACATGGCGGGCACAAATTGGAAGGAACACTTTCCCAAGGATGACCTGGCGGCAAGGTATTACCAAAGAAATTCATGATTAGAAAAGGAGGTGGCTTGACCATATGCCAAGAGCAAAGAATGACCAATGGATAGATTGAATGCTGCATCAATACCGATGAAATGAAAAAAAAAAGCAATGAGGAAAGCATAGAAAATATGCTGGTTCATTGTCTCTAGAGGTTTTTGCAAAGCACAATTAAATTGTTAGAAACTCTAAAGAGCCAGATAAAGGAAAATGGATTTCTCTATCTACTAAGTTATTTTATAGCATTATTGCTAGCAACAAGAGATATCCGAGGGAGGAAGGCCACTTGATCTGTCCATTTTACAGATGAAAAGTAGAATCAAAAAAAGCTGAGTAATAAATATCCATAGAAAGTTGGATAAATGTTATCCTAGTCATGCTGGCTTTTTCCTAACATTATACTATATGATATCTATGAATACAATGTGGCATGATGGATAGACAGCAAGCCTTGGGGTCAGGAAGATGTGCATTTAAATCCAGTCTCTGACAGGTGGAACCATGAAAAAAAAATCAGCTTCTTAGTGCTCCAAGTAATGAAGTTCTGAAATCTGGGCCATAGGACCAACTCTGCCATTTGCTACATGTAGGACATTGGACAAATCACTTGACCTCTCTTGGCTCAGTTTCCTTAACTGAAAAATGAAGAAATTAAAATAGATGACCTCTAAGGTCCCTGTTCTAAATCTATGATCATGTGAGCCTAAGTTAAAGAGGCACTGTTGATCTTCATTGGTAGAAGAGTCTACACTTTCACACAGGGAATTTCTCACACTCACAAAATTGGAATCTCTCCCCCTCCCCCACCTACACCTTTCTCACCTCCAATGAGATTACCAGATAGTGCATCTAATCAAATCATAAAAATAAAAATAACTATGCCCAGCATTTGTGAGGTTGTAAGACCCTCATACAGCCAAATTGTACAGACTTAGCTTTAGTTGATGAATCCAAAGTTTCATGCATGTGGACTAAGGCACACACTGGATAGTTTAGCACAGCTAAGCTCACTCAAAGAGACTCTGTGGTAGGATTATCACAAGTAGATGGATGTTCACATGGTGATTTGACATCTATTCTAGAGCTCTTCTGAGCAGTGTGATGAGGGGGAATATGCTTTTGAATAAATACACAAGGTGAGACACATCCAGTGGACAGTGGCTAAGATGGTGAAGGGACTAGAAATTGTCATGGATACTGATCAGAGAAATGGGAGAAGCTTGGCTTGGAGAAGAAAAGACCAAGGAAACATGGGGACATGATAGCCATGTTCCAAACCCGAAGTGCTGTCACAGGAAAAAGTGATCAGTCTGACTCTGCTTGGCACCCAAGGGCAGAATCACAAGGTCAGTTTTAAAAAACAGACTCAAATAATGTTCAAACTCAAAGGGAGCTTGGAGATCATTTGTCTAATCACTCCATATAATAATAATAATACATCATAATAAAACATAATAGCTAACATCTATATACGCTTTAAGATTCACAAAGTGATTTATAAATATTATGTCATTAGATCCTCATGACAACCCTAAAGAGTAGGTGTTATCTTTATCCCCAATTTAAAGCTGGGGAAAACTGAGGCAGACAGAGGTCCCATGCTTACTACAATGTCTGACAGAAAGTAGGTGCTTAATGAATTCTAGTCAACTTAAGTGACTTGCCCAGGATCATACAACTAACAAATATCTGAGATGGATTAGAACTCAGGAATCCAGCTCCAGAATTCTATCCAGTGTGCCACCTACCTGCTGAGGAATCTGAGGCCCAAAAGTAACAAAAGACTTGCCCAGTACTAGCAGAACCAGGACATAGACCCACTTCTTTTGACTCCGTCAAGCTCTTTTCATAAACCCAAGCTGCCTCTACTAAACATTGTATATATACACTAAAACCAATCGTTTCAGATGCCTGCTGGCATGTCTCACTAAGAATTTACCAAAAAGATATATGGCGGAGTAATTGTTCATGCTAGGAAACGGTTCTTCATTTTACAAAAGGATTCCTTAAATGGCAGCTACCTCTCCTGCATTTAAGTATTTGTTTATAGCTCATTAACTACTTGACAGGGATATTAGGAATGAGAGAGAAAAGAGAAACTTAAGGATGGAGTCCCAGTCAACTGAAAATCAATCAGAAATTAAGAGAGAACGTCATAGAATAAAAATGTAAGTCAAAGGGAAAATAGATTTGAGGTCCATATTTTTCAAGGAAGCATTCATTGGATCAACCTAGACAGTTATACCCCAGACCCTTTCTAACCTGTCTCAATATATTCTTAGGATCAGAGGATTCTCAGCTGGAAGGGATTATCCAGTTGGGGGTTTCTTCTCCTTTTTAGTATCATGTACCCCTTTGGCAATCAGTCTGATGAAACCTACAGATTGCATCTCAGAGTCATGCTTTTGTTTTGTCTTTATATTTGAAGGAAATGCTAAATTTCAGTTAGACATTAGGAAAAAGAGAAAGATATTTTTCATCATCCAAGTTTGCCAGTCCATAGACCTCTGGTTAAGAACCCATGAGCTTGTCCAACCACTTCACTTTACAGAAGAGGGAACTGAGGCACAATTGGCATTCCCCTAATTAATTGTTAGCAAAGCCAGGATTTCTAGCTCCTCTTCCTGAATTTAAGCCCATTGTGCCTCCCATTCATTCAATCCATTGATTCCCAAACTGAAATGTTGTGGTTGGTAAGATAATATGCAGGTGAGAAACTTAGGGTAATTTGTAGCAACTGAGCCGAACACTGAAAGAGGGACTGGAGGGAGGGGAGTTTCATGTTCAATTAGCTGCTACCTCTAGGAAAAGGTTACACAACAGCCTCAAGGATGCCACTTAGTAAACAGTTTAAATCACTTCTACAGAGAGAAAAAGACAGGGTCCAAAATCCATTGCCCTTCCCCCTCCCCTGAGTCCCAGAGCTGGGGAAGGGCCCTCCCACTTCCATCCCTGCTCATGGGGCCACCTTCCCAAAGCAAGCGGGGCCCTGCCAATGTCTACTGCACAAAGAATAAAAATATACCCTTGTAATTTTAATGCATGTTTATGTAAAAGGAAAGTGGTAGCTCCATGTTAATAAACCCCACAGTTGCTAAGCCATGGTGAGTAATTAGCCCTTTAGCATCCCCTTTCTTCCAGAATGCTTCCTCCTGTGCTGGCTCTTTTAAAGAGCTCCAGCCCCGGCTGCCTTTGTAGAGCTTGGAAATTGTGCACATATGAGAGAAATTAAGCCCTCATTTAACAGAGACACATGCCTGTCAAGACCAGAGGAACAAAGACTGGTCCCTGGGGCCTGTTCAGCTCCCTGAGGCTGCCACTCATTCTGTTAGCGATGCTTACCCTTTACAGAATGTGTATAAAACTCAATAAATCATTTCATCTGCTCTGGTTAATATACACATGAGCCCAGACCCATTCTTCAAAGTGCTTTCTCTTTCTTGTACAACTTCACGGCATTTTTACAAGGGAAGACCTCATTTTCTCCCCTCTGTTCAGAATGAAGTGGGTCTTTTACCAGGGAAAAGGGACCCACCGAGGCCCACAGGTCATAACGTCATAACATCCCGCAGTATTTGTGGTGGAGAGGAGGGGAGGCACTTGGGACTTTACCATGGAAATTGTCAACACTTTTGGGGGAATATGGGGGGAGGTTAATATAATAATTGCAAAGTCCATGGTAAATACTGCTAGCATATCTTCCTACTGAAACTGCTCAATCTACCACTCAAACCCACACCAACCCCAGCAGAACAGAAAGAGGAAAGGAAGGAAACAGTTCATAACACCCGTGAAATCCATGGCCTCTTGCCCCACCTGGAGGAGTGGGTCCCCGAGACTGAAAACAATATCATTTGAGGTGGAGAGTGGCCTTCCTGTGCAGAAATAGCATTATTCCTCCTCTCCTGTGTCTTAGGGAAAGAAATAGCAGTGGGTGTTCTTTCTTCCTCAGCTTCTTCACCTCTTCAAGACTCCCTTTCAAGAGCTGTCTCTTTCCCTGATCCCCTCTCCCCTGAGTTGTCAGGGGAGTAAATCATGGGAGAGAGACAGAGAAATTGATAGATAGATAAATGGATAAAGTATATATGTATGTGTATGTATGTATGTGTGTATATACATATATAGAGAGAGAATTTTTACGTATTATCTGTGTACCTCTTATTTCCTTCTAGTACAACGAAGAGGATTATTTTTGTACTTATCATTGTATCCCTGATGCCTATCACAACACTTTCCATATAGTAGATGCTGAAGAACTGCTTGTTTGGAAAATCATAGATTCAGGGCTACATGAAAACCTAGAGGCCAATCCCCAAATTTTACACATTAGGAAACTGAGACCTAGAGAGGGGACGTACTTGTCCCAAATTAAGACAGGCTACAAGTAACAAAGGCAGGATTTGGACTCAGATCCTCTGACCCAGATCTAGTTCTCCTTCCATTGTACCATGTTGAACGGAATTAAATTAAATCAAATTGCCTCCCTATAGACCCCAAACTAAACTTCTCACTTCTTCATTTCCAAAAAGGGTCAAAATGTTTTAAAGCTACTGCCAAAACATGAAACCATGGTATTGACATGGGCCTCTTTCTTCCAAGGATGAAATATTTTAGACTTGCAATGAAAAATGAATGAGCAAACTTAGGAAGTATTTTACTTTCTGCTTGGACCCTGCCTGAGTCCAAAGTGAGGGGAGTAAGGTAAAGAAAACTGAATGCCTTTCAGTAATTATCGAATACCAATTTGAAAGGAAAATACTTGTTTAAGCCAACTGTCCTTCATTTTAAGGAAACCCACCGAGGGTTTTCTCCAGTAGCGTTAACCTTTCCAAACCACAGAAACACAGGGAGCTACTAGGACTGACAGATTCAATCTTTAGGATGTTGGGAACCCCAAATAATAAGAGGTGGAGACCACGTGGAACTTCTTTTGCGTAGCCTGGAGAGAAAAAGCAGATCTGGATTTGATAAGTAAAACCAGATCTACTCAATGGGGCTATTTTAAAGGCCTGCAATTAATGGGGACCATAAAGAGTCCAAGAAGCTTGTGGATCAGCGATTTTTCAGAGTGGGCAGTTCTCCTATATCATTAGATATTAATCAGTTATACAACTGGCATGAGAGCTCTTTGTCAACACAAGCCACTCTCCAAGGGCTCCAGCACAAACCTGAGAAATGATGATGAAGAAGCATGCTGGCTTCTGACCACTTTGTCAAGTCTCCCCCTTAACAATCAGCCCCCTAAACTGTCAATCCTTTAAAAAACTCAATTTCCCTTCCTCGAGGCCACAAATCACATCTTACAGCCTAAGTAGATGTCAAACTATGGCAATGCAACAGAATTAACAACATAATCCTTGAAAAATATGACAAAATGTCTATACGAAAATGATATTAAGGTGAACTTGCCTAATATGAACACGGATTTGCTTAAATAAGACATTATATGAGTCTGTTTTAGATTCATCCCTAAAGCCCTGAAAGAGATTAGAATTTTTAGTGAGTAATTACTCTATTTACTTCAAAACAAAATAGGAGGCTTGGGGGGGGGAAACGTTTCAAGGCATCCAACGTTGCAGAAATGGAATTCTCTCATTTCTCTACTGTCCACCCAATATTATTGTAACCAATTCTCCCACTCTTAGAAGTTAAAAACAGAAGAATGAGAAATAAGTAAGAAGAGCATCATCCATACCTACATGAGCCCTCCAACCAGAGGTCTGGTTTCCAGGGCACCCAAACCCCTGGCATCCTGATGGAGGCTGAGCCCTCCTCTCAGAAACAGCCACCCACCCCCACAGTGACACACAGGCCTCGCTGCTTCACACTTCGCTTTTCAGATCAGAATGCAACACTTGGGGCGAAAACCAGAGAGAATAGGAAAAGGTGTTACATGCAATGTGTGCCACTGACATAATACTTAATAGGATATGCTGTCATTTCCTGTAATTAATATCTTACCAGAGCCATAAAGGGCTTTTTCCCCAAAATTATAACATTTCACTTGCAATGCTAAAATTAAGCTTGTGTCACCCTTTCCATTATAAGCCATGATTTCCAGGGGGCTGTCTTGCCATTGGTTGCAAAAATGAATTTCCCCAAGGGCTGAAATCTAGTGTACACACACACACACACACACACACACAGTTTTGTTTTGTTTTTTTAAGTCACTTCTAGCCATTGCTAACTCAACAACATGGAGAATATCCATCAACCATAGTGAAGGGATTATGTATTGGTCCTTAAAAAAAGATCAGAAGCCTCATTTGTCTTCAAATGCAAACATTACCCTAGATAGGTATGGAACAGACACCATCCAATCCAAGATATTTGCCTTCAGGCTTTGCAATTGGAATAGCTTCTATTCTCCATTTTCTGAGGATTAGAATGAACTCCCAGCCTTCAGAACAAGATTTCTTAACCTGTGGTTTATGGACATCTAAGAATCCATGGATAGATTTCAAGGGATTCATGAATTTGGATGGGAAAAAAAGACATCTTTATTTTCACAATTATTTTCCTTTGTAATCCTATATATTTTCTTCTACAAATTCAAAAACATTAGTCTGAGAATCATAGTAACAGCAATCATAATAATTAACCCTTACATGGCACTTATGTGCCAGGCACTGTGCTAAACATTTTACAAGTACGATCTCATTTGATCCTAACAATCCTGGGAGGAGGTATTGCTCCTTATAGATGAGAAAACTGCACAGGTCACACAGCCAATAAGGGTCTGAGGCCACTGGCCCAGCGCACCATCCACTGAGCCACCAGGCTTCTCTAAAGGTTTTCATCCTATTTCCTAATCCTACAGAGGAAGAAGGAATCTCAATGGAGCTTTAGTGTTTTGCCCAAGTGAACAGACCTAGAGAGCAGGGGACATGAAATTAGGACCAAGACATTGCTGCTGACTCCAACCATAGACAGGGCTCTTTCCATTTCACCATAATCTTTCCTTCCCCTTCCTTGGGGCCCATTATTTTTACACACCTTTAGGCAGTGCCCTAAGGAAAGTCCTACACGTATGTCTTTTTGTCAGGTTTCTGGACAAAGAAAGGTTATTCTAAGGGAGAAATGGTTGTTTTAAGTTCAGAAGTGATCTCATTGAAGTGACTCCAGGTCATCAGAATCAGCCAGAGGGAGAGAAAAAAAAAGAGAATGTCTTGGGCCTAAGAATCCATGATGCTGATTTTTCCCAAGGTAATCAAACAGCAATGGGAGCAGAACCACCTTCTCATTCATCTTTGAAGCACAAGTAATAAGGTATCAGAGTCCTCAAAGCCAAGAGTCCTAACTATGGTAACCAACAATGATAATACAGATGACAACCGACACATGATAATCAGAAGACTTGTTTGGGTCTTGGTCTACAAGGTGGAGCCACCCCTCCTGCTGGGCCCAAAAGCTGCCTCCAATCCACCAGCAGCATATCCAACCTGTCATGAGGATTCATTTTTCCTTTCCTTCTGACACAAGTATAGGCAAGATCAAGATAAGATTAGAAAAGATGACCAGGAAGGTGAGGTAGAGCATATAGGGGCTTACAAAGACTGGGCTAACAAAGCTGCATTGGCCCAAAGGTAGCTGTTGGAGCAGCTGTTCACACAAAATTCTTCCCAATGCTCAGGCCATTCCTGGTATCCTGAAAGTCCTTTGGTCCTAACTCTGCTTTCCCGGGTCCAGACTATATTTCATAAAATACCTTGGATTATAGACTTCACACCTACATTCCCTTTGGGACTCCCCATTTGGCCCTGGTCTTGGGAAGGCTTGATTCTGTGTATCCAACTAGGAGGTCCCTAAGTAACCTCACTTACTGATCTTATTACCACCTAACCACTGGACCTTGCCTACAGACACAGAACCCCAGACCCCCTGACCTTGAGGCCATCCATCTTTCAGTGTCTGCCCATAGAGAGAAATAAGCCCTAGTTAGGGCAAAGAAGCACAAATACAAAAAAATTAACAAAGAAATTGGATTTGGAGTCAGAATACTTGGGCTTGAGTCGTTTCCACTTCCGTATGTATACTACTAGTGTCCACTAGTGGAGGATCAGCTCTTCAGTCTCAGTTTCCTGAGCTATTCCTATTGCATCGGCCCCCAGGCTTGTTGTTAGGAAAGCTCTTTCTGTAACCCAGGAAGCATGATCCAGACATGAACTGGCTCTCCTGCTCTGAAGAGGTTCCCTTCTGCAGTCTCTCCAGTCTCTAAGCAAGCTGCTACCTCCATGTCTGCATGTTGGTCCCTTTCTCCACCACTCACCCAGTTCCTCCACTTCCCGTTTCCATTCTGCTTCTCCCCAACCTCATCCGGCCAAGTACCAGCTGCTGCCTTGATTAGCTGGGAGCCAGCAATGGGAGCCCAAGGCTGAGGGAAGGAGAGGGTTGGCAGCAGGTGGGCAAGAAAAGATCTTTTTAGGAGAAAAAAAGCGCTGCTTGTGCTACCTTCCAACAGCTGGAAACATCCTCATCTCCAAGTCTCATCTCCCCAGTGGCCTCCCCAGACCCCTTAAAAATTAACCAGTTCTAAAGTGGCCTCCGCTTAGGAATTAACTAATTCCTGATGTATTAACAAGCACCTTCTGCCACATCCAGCTGGAGAAACAACACCTTAGGACTAATTACATCTTTTACCAAACAACTTCTCATAATGAATATCATTTCCAGTCACACAAGTAGCCCCGAATATCATCATCATGTCATTTTAAAGGGGCACAATACTTTTGAGCTGAGGTCCTAGTTTAATATTTGGCAGCTCTAGGCATGGATTGATTCACATTATGGCTCTTGGGTGGGTGGAAGGGGGCTTAGAAAAAGTGGGGTTTGTTTTAGATTTATAAGTACGGCTCAAGAATTTCCTTTTGAAATGCAGAAGATTCAACATTTCTATGGCTTGCAAATTAGCATTCTGCTCCAGCTTAAAATGAGCCTGGTAAGTGTATGTATGTGTGTGAATGTGGGTATGTGGGGAGGGAGAGAGGGGGGTGTCTGAGCCTATGGTCTTGGTGTTTGCCCACCTGGTGTGCATGCTCAAGCAGAGCACTGTCTGTGCCAACAAGAGTTCATTCCACCTGCCCCAATCTCTGCCCAGCAAGGAGAGAAAACTCATCAGCAGATTATTTTAAGAGAAAATTAATTCCTCCACTGCAACGTTGTCAATGTAAGGAATGCCATGGTTGTGACCTGACTGAGGATGGATTTCACACTTGCCTCTGAACTGTGAATTTCTGGGCTTTTATTGTTTGGTGTTACAACTTTAATGGATTGGGTGGTGAATGCATTGAATTCAGTGTCTCACAATGAAGCACTATGGACCATTTGCATCATTTATTTTTCTTTTATTTTAAACGGGGTGGGGGAAAAACCCAATCCAACCTTATTAACATGGTGGGGATGGGAGTAACTGGGTATGAATTAAATATGGTTACGTCAATGCATCCCTTCAGAATTTAAAAGATATTTCACTGGATTATATCATGTGTCACACAGTATATCAATTTTTATTTCCCATCCCTCAAGTAGGGTATGCATACTGTTTAACTTCTTAAATTCTGAGGATAGACATAATTTATACAAGCTGTGTGGGTGCCCAACTTACAGGAGATGGCATCTCTAAGATTTATAGGTACAACTTTAGTTTTAACAAGGTTGGGGGGGGGGGTCTTTTCCATTCGGAGCTGCCTTGTAGCCAGCTACAGCACATCATTTCATTTGAACTAAGAAGCTAGAAAACAAATTGGAGAGGACCCTTTCCACATTCAACAACCATTTCAATTCCACCAACCCTGATTAAGTAGCCACCATGTGCTATAGATACAAAGCTGAGGTGGGACATGATACCTGACCTCATGAAGCTTACAGTTTAATGAAAACATACGACATATAGACACATAAGAGGAAGTATGCCAGGGAAGGGCAAACCAAGGTCTATGTGGGGTTGGAAGGGATGGGTCAGGGAAGGATTGGTGCAGAAAGCAACATGTAAGCTGCATTTTAAAGGAGGGGTAAAATTTCACATTGAGTGGGAGAGAGCACATTCCAGGAATCAGGAAGATTACAAGCGAAAGCTCAGCAGCAGTGGAGTATCAGATGTTAAGAGGGGGTTTTATAATAACGGGATATGACACAATCCCTAACATTTATATAGCCCTTAAAAATTTACAAAGTGCTTAGCTTATTATTTTATTTCAGCTTGCTAACAGCCCTGTGATTCTTATAACAGTTGTTATTAGTTCTGTTTCATAGAGGAGAAAACTGAGGATCAGATGAACTGTGACTTGCCCATGGTCTATAGCTAGCAAATATCCAATAAAATAGTATGTGTACAGTGCTCTGCAAACCTTAAAGCAGTCTATAAAGGCTAGCTAGTAGCAGCTGTAATAGTAGTAGTAGCATCCGTAGTAGTAGCTGCAGCAGGAGCAGTAATAGTAACATTTGAAGTAGGATTTGAATTCAGGTCTCCCTAACTCAGAGTCTAGAGTTCTATCTACTATGCCACATTGCTTCTTAAGTAATATAGTTTAGCTGGATCCCAGAGTACATTGAGGCTTAAGGTAGAGGAAGGAAAGAGGAGAATGAGATATGGATTATTTCAGAAGTAAAACTTAGTCTAAATAGCAAACCCTGTTTCAGTGATCAACTTTGAGTCTAAATATTTAGATAGAAATATCAGTCAGTAACTACAGAAGTAGTTCCATCTAGTTACAGCCCAAGACTCCTTCGTTCAAGTGATGAACCTCTGTGCCCTCTAAGCTACAACTGACAAGAGTGGTATTTGGCAAGAGAAGATAATCATCAAAGGAAAAAGCAATTTGAAAAACCTTCATAAAAATTTTAAAGAAGCTACATGCTTGCATATGCACAGTGCACACACACCCCACACCCCTATTGTCCAGAATTTATCTCCCTAGGAAAAAACATTATCACGTATTCCCAGATACACATACACCATTTTCACACCTTAGGATATGGTCTTCCCTTGTGTGGGGAAAAAGGGGCTGGAAATGTCACCATCTCCCCCAGACACACACACACACACACACACACACACACACACACACACACACACACACACACACACGGTCTAATCCTGCCATTTCTGGTTCAGTAAGTTTATGTGTTCCCTTTTGCCTCTAAATAGAAGACAAACTTCTGGGACATTTAAAGACCTCCCCAATGGAGCTATAATCTATCTTGTAGCCTGATTTCACATTCTTGGCTCTCAATTACTCTGCATCCCAGCCAAAGGTAGCCACTGGATAGTTTCCATTCCCCCAGGTTACTTTGTATTTACTCTTTGTTTATATTTGTTCTTGCTGTTTCAGAACATGAGCTCCCTGAGGGCAAGGACTTTGGTTGTTCATTTGTATCTTTACACAGTAGGTGCTTAAGAAATACTTGATTTGAACTGTAATCATGAAAGCTGTAATAGTTACTAATGGAAGAAATAGAAGGGCTATGAGTGAAACTAAGAACACTGCTATTTGTACTCTCCACATTCAAAGCATTTTGCTTTTAAATATTCTCCACATAAATTAATTCTGACACTTACTGGTAATGTGGCTGGGTAAATCACTTTACCTGGGCCTCGGTTTCCTCATCTGTTGTTATCATTAAGTCGTTTCAGTGTTGTCCTACTCTTCATGACCCCATTTAGGCTTTTCTTGGCAAAGATACTCAAGTGATTTGCCATTTCCTTCTCAAATTCATTTTACAGAGGAACTGAGACAAACAGGGTTAAGTGACTTGCCCAGGGTAATACAGCTAGTAAGTGTCTAGAGATGATACCAAGCCCACTGCTCTAACCATAGTGCTACCTAGATGCCCTCTTGTCTAGTCTTCCTGGCCTATATCTTGCCACTGGATCCAGAGGGCTCCTGAGGAGAGTGCAAGGTGGGTGACTTTGCACAGCCCTGCCTCATTTAAATCCAATTCACTTGCAAGTCATGATATCACCTTCCTGATGTCATGGTCCTCTTCAAGAAGGAAGGACAAAAAACGAATGCACAGTCAAGCTGCCCTAACCCTTCATCTGTAGACTGGAGATAATGATGCTTGCCATATGTACCTTCAATGAGAGAACATATAAAGTACTTTGCAAACCTCAAAGCATTCTCTGAATGCTAGCTATTATCATTACCTTCCTGGGGAGGGGGATCTTTTGAAAAAAGTGCTTAAAGAGCCACAGAAATGTGTGCCATAGTCAATCTAAAAAGTGAAGCTTTTTGCTCTCCAAGAATGGAAAGGAAAAGGGGAAAAAAGTATTAAAATTAATTTAATTGCAACAGTCTAGTATCAGAAGAAACCAAAGGGGATAAAAAAGTTGTTTTCTAGGTGTTTTTTGACCTTTTTTTAAGATGGGGTTTCATTTTTCTTCCAAATACCTATTCCCAAAGGCACTGGCTTTGACCTCTGATATCATCACATTCCAGTCTTGCCTCTAAACCTGAATATAAACATAAATCAAGTGGCTTAAATACTAACATTTTATTAACATTTGCTTCATTCACAGTCTATCCTTAGCTATGCTAGCTTCAAAAAACAGACACACAATGCAGGTATAAAATACATTTCAACTACTCAATATTTTTAGTTTAAATTATATGCCAAAGTAATTAGGTGAGAAAAAGATTCAGGATCTGTGGCACTGCCCAGCAGGGAATGTAGACCTGAAAAACTCCCCTCTCACCTTCCTCCTGTTAGGCTAGAAGGTCATACAGCAAAGGGATGGTGAGGACTGCCAGTTTCCACAAAGGAGGAGATTATCTATCATTAAAAAAAAAAAGTAACGAAATGCTGAAATTGCTACAAGATCCACATACCAGGCAAATGTTGGTGAATCATTTGGCCTTCAACGGCCAGAAAAAGAGAATGCCAAATGTTTTTCTTCCTGATACGTTTTGCTAGTGTGACCCCTTTCCTTTTGCTTGCTTTACACAAATGACAATGGTACTGATAGTGAAACTAAACATCCAAATATAAAAATGTAGATATTAGAAGTGACCTCAAATCTATGGTTAAGCCTTCTGCCATCCCACTATAGAAAGAGTCAGCTGAAACTCAGAAAGGTTAAGTGACTTGCCCAAGGTCAAACAGCTAATAAATGCTCAAGGGATACTTGGAACCCAGGTCTCTCAGCACAGAGATCCTAGCCGACACCATATTTCCTCTGTGGAGATCAGGCCCTCTTTCATTTTCAAGGATCACAAGAATGGGTATCCCGTCTTTTTTCCTTATGATGACAAATTTTGAATTTCCTTGGGATGCTGACTTGGAGTCAGAAGCCCTGATTTGAATCCTTGCTCTGACACTAGCTAAGTGAACTTGGACAAGTCTTAATTTCTCTGATCCTGAATTTCCTCATCTGTAAAATGGGGTGGAAGAGGATGGGGAGGAGGGGTCATGATACTTTTATCACCTACTTCACAGGCTTGTGAAAAATAAATTAGATTCACTCCATACTCTACATGTGTTGGGTTTATTTTGTTACGAATGCTAGGTCCACTGGAGGGGCTGTGAGAATGCAAGGAAAAGGGGAGGGCAGCTTACTACCTCTGCTCTCCATAGGACCCCCCACACACAAACTAAAAGGAGGGGGTGTGGCGATGGCAATGGACTTGGAGATTTAACAGGAAAGAGGATCACCATCAGCTGGAAGATGATGCCTGCTCTAAGGTTTCAGAAATGGCAGCTGACTGTTAACACTAGGCCACTGGCTCATGGAGTCAAGTTGTCAACTAACAACTTTGCTCTATTTCTAAGTCGACTGACTTACATCTCCATAAGCATGCTAGTGTTTATAATGGGGAGAATGCCATGAGGAATGAAGTCGCAGCCAGAATTTCTATTTTCAACCGTTGCTGCTCTCAGCAGCTTTACCTAGTCTTTATAATCCAGAAACTTGGTTATTAAAATGTTTGAGGCAGGCTCTCGTGCATCTATCATTACTTAAAAAGTTAATTAGATTACATAAAAGAAATAATTAGATTTGCATTTTTATCCTGGTTTGAAACTTCCAAAGAAGATCACAACAGCATGCCTGTGGGGCAATTAGAAACAGCACAGAGCAGCGAAACAGACATAGGAGAGAGGGTCTGTTTTTCCTGGCTAATTCATGATTGAAGATACAATTACAAAATATTTTAAGGGTTTGCTGAAGCTGGGGGCTATTCCTAGACTTCTAAGCTTTGTTTATAACCCTCGCTTCATTTCAAGGGAGGATCAGATCTATGCACGGTGCCAATAGACAGATCCTGTTGCTTTCAATGGGTTTATTTGGTCCTGCTCTGAGTCTGCTGGAAGGGGATCAGTTCCATGATCAATAACACACAAAAAGGGACTATTCCCTGGAGCCAAAACAGTAGCACTGTAATTGCTCTTTGCTTGTCAATGCTAAATACAATTTACGAACAAGAGATACAACCAAGACAGACAGAATGGGACTCCCTCTGAAGCCTGGCTCAGGCCTGCCTCTTCTCCCAGTCTTCCTACTAGCTGCTCTAACATCCCCAAAAGGCAATAAATGAAAGGTCCAGCTCTTAAAATTGGAGGTCAATTAGATACTTAATGATGAAGCATATCTTTAAATATATCCCTGCTATTATTATCCTAGCAAAAAATTAATTAACCAGGTCATGTGGGCCATGAAGGCTAATGTGGAATGTAATTATTCCTGATCTTTAGACATTGTACTTCACATAAGGAGAGAGTCCTTATTCAGCTAACCAGCTACCTGAATTGTAAATATGGAATCCTGCTGGAGAAGAAGGGTGTACCTTCTTAAAGTCTAAACCTCAACTCTAAATGACTCCAATGTATTAGTTAAAACAAAGAGAAGTCACCTCTTCAATAATGACATAATCATATCTGGCATTGTCACAGGAAAGACAAAAATGAGAACACAAGTTTGTGAACGTCAAATCATACAGATGAAACAAAATCACAAATCCACAATGGCAAAGTATAGACCCTTCACACACACACACACACACACACACACACACACTCAGAGAAATTCACACAGGCACAAATTAAAAACAAAGTAGAAATACTGTCTGAAAAAAAGTAAAAATATCTGAAACACATCTCCCTTCTTTCAGTAGACTCAGTGTGTGTGTGTGTGTGTGTGTGTGTGTGTGTGTGTGTATACAGATACAGGATGTATACATTGGGAGATGTGATTCCTGTGTCTATTTAGATCAAAATGAGATACTATACATAAAGTGATTAACAAACTAAATGTCAACTATTTCTACTGATTTGCTTAAATGTTTTTATTTGTTACAAAAAAGGCTCAATGGTGGAGGCAGAGGGTGATCAAGAGGAAATGACTGATACAAAAAGGCATCAATAAAATCTTAACAAAATATAGTTGACAGTCTTTATTGGAACTGAAGGATGATGGTAAACACCTCTATATTCAGTATCTTTAGAGGAAGAGTTTAATTGTAGAATAGAATCACGGAACTTTGAACTGGAAGGGAGAATAGAAGGATGTCTATTTCAATGCTCTGATTTTATAGGTGAGGAAATTAAAGTTGAGAAGGGAAGCCACTTGTCCCAGATTATATAGTGTATTAGTATCAAGCCTGAGACTAAACTCTATGATCACTTTCATTCATTCGTCCATCAATTCAAAAATTCTATTAGGTATATTGCTCTGTGTTTTCAGAATACTCAAAAATATGGACTATATCATGGACTGTAACACTGAAAGGGGAAACTCTTCAGAAGTATTGAATCGTATCCACGAAGCAAGGAAATCTCTGCTAACTACTCTCTGTATGACCTTAAGCAAGTCACTTTATTTCTCTATGGGCTACAAATTCTATCTCTGCAAAATAAGGGGACTGAGCTAGATGAACTTTGAGAACTCTCTTGCTTATAAAGCCTATGAATCTAAGAAGACTGGGGATCAAGCATCTCAATTTCCTTCCAAGTAATGATGCACAATGTTCTTTGCCTTACGTCATGTAAACCTCACCGTGCACTAGTCACTTAGAAGAAAAATTAAAAATAAAAGTAGATGATACTGTATCACTGTTTTTACAAAGAAGCATTTCCACTTACTGGTATTGGCCTGAGGGAGTTGAAAGTTCTGGCAGGACCCACAGCCAGATTGCTCAATCTACATGGGGATGTTGTTCACTGAGAAATGTGGAGCAAAGTGAGCAAAGTATATAATTAGATGCTGCTTCCATAGCATAGCAAACGCAAGCCACTTGAAAAAGGCTGAAAGTGGCTTCTAAGAACACATAAATCACTGGTTGGCACCATTCATATCTGGAAAATGTGAGTTTCTCATAGCAATATTTTAATGACCTGAACTCTTGTAATGACTGAGTTTCTTTTGACATGTTCTGGCATATTCTGTCCATCGAGACTATCTGTGTAAGCTCCATAGGCCAAGGACTAGCCACATAAAGTTTGATAAAGAGATCTGTGAATTCAGAAGAAAAGTATCCAAAAGAAAAAAGAAAATTCTTCAATTTCTCATAGCATCTTTCCATGTTTAATACTGTTGATTAAAGTACTGTAAATATCTTTGATCTATTTCCAACACTCTTATAGATTAAAAATGTATTTTGTTTACTAGTTAAAATTACCCTAATAAACATGACTCGTCAAAAGAAAAGCAAGGACACTGTGTGATAAGGCGACAGGGTATGGGGAGAAGGGGGAACCCAGATGGAATTAGTCTAGTAATTAACCATGTCATGGAACCAAAAGATGACAGACCACATTCCCAAATGGTAGGATCCACAGTTCATGAATGTTATTGGTTTTCTTATACATAGGCTTGATGCTAATGGTGAGAGTTTCTGCAATGAAACCAAAGCAGGGGGAAAATATCTTCCTAATATTTTTCAGACTTACTGAGAAAAAGTTATTCAATTTTCGTGTGTTATGGGGCAGTCACTATTTCTTTCAAAGGAGAAGGGAACCTTGAAAGTTTACTCTCAAAATACCTACCTAACTATCTATATCCCTATGGATGGATAGATACATAAGAAACAAATATGTATATGTATGTGATAGGTATATATAGATATAGATATATAGATATATACATACTCTGTATATATGCAAACCTACATATCTAATATATATATATATACATATCTAATATATATATATATATATATATATCACATATACTTACACATGTGTATTTGTATAAACATATACTATATGGAGTAAAAGCATTAGCCCCATTTTTTTGGATGAGTAAAGAGGTTCATAGAGATTCAGTCTGTTGCCCAAGGTCACATAGCTATTGAGAGTCAGAGACAGAATTTAAGCTAGTATTCTGATTCTCCGACAAGTATTTGGTTGCTGGTTGTTGCTGTTTTTCTCCCTGTTACAGGATGCTGTATTGCTAGGAATTCACTCAAAGTTTCACAGAATTACAGAATATTAGAATTCAAAGGAACTTTAGTCCCAACCATTCAAGAATAAGAACTTTTCAAGACCTCCAGTGGGGAAGGAGTCTGCAACCTTCCAAGGCAGTGCATTCCACTTTGAGATAGCTCTGTTAGAAAGTTGTTTTGACCTAAAATCAGGCCTAAAATTGACTGCTTCTACCCATTGTTCTGAGTTTTAGCCCCTGGAACTATCATTAGAAAGACTAGTCCCTTTTCCATGTGACAGCAATTTAAATACTGTCCCTGTCCTTCCTCCTCCCCCTAGGTCTTCTCTTCTCCAAACTAAACATCATACCTAGTTCTTCCCACTAATCTTTACATGGCATGAATTTGAGGCTCTTCACCATCCTTCGCTCCCTCTTCTGAGCATTCTTTACACACCTCACTCCCATCACCTCCCTGTATTCTTCAGTCCAGTGACACCTGCCTCCCTACCTCACCCCCACTCTGAGAATTTTTGGTAATTGTTCCCCATGCCCAGAATTCTCTCCCTCCCCATATCTGCCCCTGGCTCCCCTGGCTTCCTTCAAGTTCCAGCTAAAATCCCACCTCCTCAAAGAAGGCTTTTTCAGTCCTCCTTAATCTCCAATTATGTGTATGTGTATATATATATATACATATAGTTTGTAGAACACAGTAAGTGCTTAATAAATGCATTGATTTATTCATTTGACTTGACTTAAAAAGTCATTCAAACTATTATTTTTATAGGGACCCTCACAGCCTTAGAAATTACATTTGAAATTTTTAGTTATTAACATAGGAAAAAATTACATCCTAGATGAAGAGGAGGAAAATAAAGATATTGCCTTTTACCTGCATACAGAAGATTTTAGTAATTGAAACACTGCTATTATACTTATGCCTTTTCTATTCCTAGAAAGACTATCTGGTCTGCAAGCTCTAGAAGCTGTTGAGGTTTTCAGTTGCACCATTCCCTCCCTCCATCCCAGCCCTCAAAAGTCTCATCACAGCTCTTGCATAGTTATTGTGAAACCCTTGGGCCAATTCCCTTTCTCTAGACAGAAGTATGCAAAATCCAAAGAATCAGTGCCAGTTCAGAAGTGAGTAGCAAAAAGAAATAGAAAGAGTTCTGCTGAGTTCAAATCCCTTATGCTACTGGGGCATGAAATCTTATACCATCCATCAAGCCTGTAGTGCCCAGGGTTGACCATGAGTACAAGAACTTGGGATCCACTATACCCAGACCTTCCCTAGAACTATCTGCTTTGGGAGGGTAAGGAATCTAGAGTTTAGAGGGATACTAAAGATTATCCAAACCAGGGGTTCTTGACCTGTTGTCTGTGAGCTTTTAAAAATTATTTTTAATAAAAATATTTCAACATGATTGGTTTCTCTTGTAATTCAATGTACTTTGTTTCATGCATTTGAAAACATTATTCTAAGGAGTCTGCAAGCTTCACTGCACCACCAAAGAGTTCCATGGAACAAAAAGGTTAAGAACCTCTTATCTTGTCAAATGCTCTCATTTTTTAGAGGAAGAAACTGAGGCTAATCACTCATTCAGCCATGTAGGGTAAGTAGCAGAGCTGGATGTTGGAACCCAGGCAGAGTGATTTCAAATCAAGGACAGGGTTAATTTTTCCTCTGAATGAAACTCATCTCTAAAGTAACCCATCCTAAAGATTCCTTGCTAACATTGTGGGCATAAATGGGATATTTATGTTAAAATTAGCACAATTAACATTTCTTATCTATATTTGGTGGTTGGTTAAAAAATATATGTTAAAAAGTATGAGCCTTCTAGTCACTTAAGAGAGCATAAATAAGATAGTTTTACACAGTAAATACCTACTCTGTTATGGTTCGAGAGATTGATAAATTCTGTGTAAGGAGTGGGTGTTTTCCACATTTGAAAAATTCCTTGCATGGTCTCACAGTAATAAAGATGAATGCTGAAAAGAGATGAGGAGTTGTTGAAGACATAAAGAACTTCAGATAGGAAGACCTTCATTTTCTCTTGCTACATTGAGCATAAGTTGCTGTTAGACAGTCTGACATTGCTAAAATGAACAGGACCATAGCACTCTGACCACCCTTATCCCCATCCCTCAGGCATGGGGAAATTGAATGGACAGTTGTGGGCACTCTGTAAGCATGTCAGAAGAATGACTTAATAGTTAAGAAAATGAGCATAGTATCCTAGTGGTTTATAAAACTACATCGTGAATTTTAGACCAACCTTAGAAGCACTGTAACAAACCATTAGGGTCATACTTAAATATTATGTGGCTATGGCTTTCCATAATTAGGGAGCAGACCATAATGAGGAGTTCAAAGGCTGATTTATTTCACTTCCCCTCCTTGAATTCTGATAAAGTTCATAATTTTAAGAAAAAGATTTGTTTTTTACTAGAAAGCAAGGAAACAAAAGGTTTCCCCCTCCCTTTTAAACTGAATAGTTACTAGGAAGTTCTACTGCATGACTAGGCTTAACAGTTCCATGAAAAAAAGATCCATTTAATGTCACAGACTAATAACTATACAATTATATGCAGGTAATAAATACTAATAATAGTTCATAAATAATGCCTTGGACTTACTTGGTTCCTTTCATCTGAGGTCCTCAGAGCCATTTACAAACATTAATTAAGAAGGCCAGTTGAAATCCAAGCAACATAATGCCGGGATGAGGAGTAAAATATTGGAAATCTGGGAGTAATAAAACCAACAAGGGCAGCAGCCAAGGAGCAAGAGTAAGAAACTAACCAAAATACGACCATCTCAGAGACACTTCCATTTCTACTTGGCAAATAGGAGGGTCATAAAGAGTAAATAGCGATTGAATCATTTAACACTTACTGTGGGCTTAAGAAGGGATTCAGAGAGGAAAATGCAGAAAGTGAAAGGTTAAAGAAGCTGACTTCCACAGTAGGAAAGGCACTGAAAGTTCTAATAAGTCTACTGTAAGAGAACACCTGAACGGTTATTTACGAAGCTCAGTAGGGATCGTGAGATAGTCACTATCAAAAATTGTAAGGAGATTTCATTGTAAAGACAGGCAAGATCCCAACATGGAATACAATTCTTCCACATTTTGAGGTCCTGCATCTGGCCTAATAGTATTTGTAAGCATGGAATAAAAGATTAAGACCAAAGAAACATTTGGCTGAAATGCTGAACAACTGGACAAAGGAGCTCATCTGATGCGCCAATAACTGTAATGCACTGCCCTGATACACAGTTTTGTGTTGAGTTCTAAAGGCCACATTTTAAGAAGACTATTGACAAGTTTGAGTACATTCAAGGGAAAAAGACTAGAATGATTAGGGGTCTGAACAACCATGATTTATAAGGATCAGCTGAAGGAACAGAGAACTCCTAACCTAGGGAACACTTAAGAGGAATATATTCCTTGTCTTCCCACAAGTTAAGGGCTGTTGGACTCATTCTATGTGGCTCCAGAGGAGGTCACAGGGACTCAGTTTCGGTGATTAGAGTTGTCGAACAACTGAGTAGGCTGCCTTGTGATACAGAGAATTTCTCAAAGCCATTTAAATATGTTAAATAGCAAAAACCAAAAACAAACAAAACAAAACAAAACCAGGTCCTTTTTCAAACAGCTGTCTAACTATCTCACTAACCCATCTGAATACTTGTGAAGTGGATTTCTGAACTGATGTATAAGGCTTACTACTTATTATTCCTGAATTTCATCTTATTAGGTTCGGCCTGGTATTCTAGCCTGTCAAAGATCTTTTTAGATCCCGACTCCATCATTAAGTGTCTTAGCTATCCCTCCCAGCTTTGCATCATATGCAAATTTTATGAACATGCCATTAAACTCTATGTTGTGTCCCCTGGTTAGAATGTGAGCCCTCTGAGGGCAGAAACTGTCTTGATTTTTCTGTTTGTAGCACCAGGGCTTAGCACAGCACTAGGCACATAGCACTTACTAAATGATGTTCCATTCATGGACTCATTCATTCATTCACACATTTACCTAAATTATTGACAAAAATGTTAAATGGCACAGAAAGAAGTACAGATCACCTACTGGAGACCTCCTGCCAACCTAACATTGAACCATTAATAACCATTCTTTGAGTCCAGCCATTCAACCAGTCTTGTCTATATCTATCCATCTTTTGCACAAGAATAGTATTAGATGCTTGATCAAATGCTTTGCTAAATTTTAAGCTAACTATATTTATAGGAAATTGGAAAAAAAAAGTCTGATAGGACCCCTTTTAATGAAGCCAGGTGGGCTTTTTGTAATCACCACTTCCTTTTTCTTGGTGCTCACTAACCATTCCTCACTCTAGACTCACTCTAGAAATGACTCACTCTAGAAATTTTCCAAGAATTGAAGTCAGGCTTTCAGTTTGTAGAGTCCTCTCTCTCCTCTCCTCTCTTCTTCTCCCTCCCTCTCCCTCTCCCTCTCCCTCTCTCTCTTTCTTTCCTTTTGGAGAATTAGAAAAACATCTGCCCTTCTGGAGGCCCATGGTAGCGCTCTCTCTCTCTCTCTGTCTCTCTCTCTCTGTCTCTCTCTCTCTGTCTCTCTCTCTCTGTCTCTCTCTGTCTCTCTCTCTCTCTCTCTCTCTCTCTCTCTCTCTCTCTCTCTCTCTCTCTCTCTCTCTCTCTCTCTCTCTCTCCCTGTTTCTTTATTTCTTTTTGGAGAATTAGAAAAACATCTGCCCTTCTGTAGGCCCATGGTAGCTCTCCTATTTTCCAGAGTCTTTCAAATATCACTGACAGTAGCTCAGCAATCACATTGGCCAGTTCTTTCAGTACCCATTTCAAGAAAGGGAAAACCCTTTTCATCCCAACCATCTAACCATTCCAAGTCTTTATCAGGAGTTCAACGTTTTCGCCTTTACTTATATTTCTAAGGGCTTTTCATTTTGTTTCTCTTTCTAGGCCAGAATGAAAGTTCCTTGAAGACAAAAATTATGCCTTATTCAGTTTCTTCCCCAACAGAGGGCCCTGCCCATAATCGAATGTATTAAATTAATAGTAAGTCCTCAAGAAGAAATGAATGCCTGGAATGAGCAAGGTCGGAAGCATGACCTGCATTCTTCTTGTTCATAAGCCCATGTGATAATGGAGTCGGTCAAATCAAACCACTTCAAGTACTCAGACAAAAAGAAATTCTGGAAATCTGGGGCAGGGCTGTGTCTCACATAATCCAAATGGCAAGCAGATCACAAACCCCAATGATGTCAGATATGGTAAAATACTGAGGAGGAAGAGGTGGGGATGAGAGCATAGAGCCCCCTCATACTCCTGGGTAAATTGGTGTAACACCATGTCAAATAAATGTTGGAAGGAAAAGCACCGAGGTCTGTTCCACTGACTTCTCAGAGGAGCCTACAACATCATTAAAAAATTCACAAGTGTTGTTAGATCCCTACTGGGTCCAACATTGCCCAGAGTCACTTGGAAAGTCATGCAGGCTGACTTTGGATAAGTGCAACTCTGCGGCTACTCCTCGCAGGAGAGGGGCATATCTGCAACCTGGGAAACTCCATCTTCAGGAGGGCAAGCATGGAAGTGCAATCAGATGAGAGTCATAAAACACACTGACCTGAATTTGCTGCTGCAGGAGATTGATTTTGTGCTGCTGTTGCAAAAGTTGCTGCTGCTGCCTCGCAATCTGTCAGAAAGAAAGTTTCCTTAAGTTACAATGAAGTGTTTAAACCCCAAGCATCACCTCAGGTACATCTCCTGGCATCCAAACGATATTTTATTGCACCTCCGTGGGCAAGGGCTACTGGAAAGTAAGCGAAGCAGCCCAGCAAAGGTGGAGCAAAGGACAAATCCCAACCTGGTGCCATCTCTCTGCTGGCTCCTAAATCGTCATGGGCAGATGAGCACTACTGCTTCAGGGGGGTTTTGCAGATGCATCATATCACCCAGACCCACACCTGTCATCTTGAAAGGTCCAGAATTGGAAATTCTGGCCCTTAGAGAGTGAAGACTGTAAAACTGTAAAACTCCAGCTATACTTTTCTGATGAGATTGATTTGGGCTGAGGAAGCAGAAATTGGAAGTAAGAGTTAGGAAAGTGAGTGGCTTTGCTACAAAGTCTCTCCAGACTCAAAGTGGGAGTTAGAGGCAGAGTTCTGTCTTTTTCAGCACCTCTCAGGTGCAATCTTCAGAAGAACTGAAATTAAGCAAAAGTTGCCACAGGAATCCCCAAAGCATCCCTCCCCAACACCAATATAGAGGTAGAATACAGCTGCATTTCAATACAAGGTCTTTGAGAACAGAGACTGTTTTCCTCTCTATTTTTCTTCTTAGCGCTTAACATAATGCTCTGGACGTAATGATTGCTTATTAAGGTTTCATTCATTCATTCAGACAGGTTTAAGTAAAATAAAAACACCAAAAAATAGGTGGTTTAAGGTTTGCAAAGAAATTTTACAAACAATGATCTCATTTTATCCTCACAACAACCCTGGGAAGTAGGAGATATTCTTATGATGCTTCAAACAGTTTACAGGCAAGGAAACTAAGGCAGTCAAAAGTTAAGTGATTTGTTCACGGTCACATAGCTACATAGTGCCTGAGGCTGGATTTGAACTCAGGTCTTCCTGACTCAAGGTCCAGAGCTCTAGCCACTGTGCCACCTAGCTGCATATGCATTATATACATATATATACATATATACATATATACATACATACATACATATATACATATATATATATATATATATATATATATATATACACAGAGAGAGAGAGAGAGAGAGAGAGGAAAGAGAGAGAGGCGTCATTCATATAAACAACTCCTGATAAGGAAAATCCATCTACCAAACGAAGACAGCCTACAATGTATAGTCTAAGAGTACTGCCCAGTCAATTGAGATGTTGGTTAAATAACTTGTCCAGCATCACACAATTAGGCTATTATCAGGAACAGGACTTGAACCTAGATCTTCCTGAAACTAAGGCCAATACTCCATTCACTCACTATACCATAGTATATGTATTTATGTGTATGTACATGCACATATACACATTTATATATATGAATACAGATATACATGAATATAGATAAATATATGCATATATATGTAACTTGGATTTTTCCCCATTGCCTGTGAAGCAAGCTACTTAAAGACCTGAACTTTCAGGTAAAAAGATTTCTCAGGTTTCTGCCTTACCGAATCTCATCCCCTTCTAAGGGGAGTGAGTCAGTCTGATCATCCATATGGGGATTCCCAAACAGACACTCCATTCTTTTTCCTGGTTAGAAAATTGGATTCCATGCCTGAAAATATCTTCCGGTGCATAGAAGGAAGGATTAAGCACTTCAAATAGTCTATCTACGGCTGGATGCTCTCCTTAGGGGGGACCAAACAACTTCGCTAGGATAATGGTGCTTACCACGAAGCACAGCCTCGATAGCAGGCTGCACATTATCTCAAATGTTGGATTGTTACAGCTTTAAGTCTTGAAGGCAACACAGTGGCAAGAGGAAGCTCACTTCTAAATCAGGCTGCAGAAGAGAACCATGGACAGGGAAGGGAGTGGGTCCAAGGTGGCCTCTGGCTTTCGAGGTGCTCTTCAGGAAAGAGCAAGTGACTTGTCTTCCTGTTTCTCAGCCCTAAAACAGAAAGTGGCTGTACCCATATTCTGGGGACATCGTGGATCTATGACATGGAAGGGATAGGGCATAAGTCCTGGGCTGCACTCCCCAGTCCGCCCTCCCTGAAGAAGAAGGAAATAAATTCCCCAGGCCCATCACCTTCCCAGTGAGATGGCTGGCAGAGTGGCTTTGCCCAGGACCCAAGGGTTGCTTCAATGGTAGGTTCTCATCTTACGAGTAGGGCAGATGGAGCTGGGGCCAGGGTGACTCAGTGGGAGTGAGAGAAGGGAAAGGAAAGGATTCACTTTAGCCCATGGACACAGCCAGCTCTCCTTGACACGGTCCAAACCACTGGAGCACAGCTCACGCTGCAGCTCTTGGTTTGATGCTAGGGCCTCTGAATATTTATTTCCTGCTTGGAAACCAGTGAAACACCACCAGGCATCTAATATTGATGGTACCTCCTAAGTGATAAAGTGATGCATAGAAATGCATCCCAAACACCACAGCGCAATTACCATCATCCACTCTGGATGTATAGGCTTGACACAGTGAAGTATGGGACATAAGCACCATGTGGCTCAAATTCTGAATTTTATTTGCCAATCGGCTGAGATACATGCTCGCTTCATTGGGCATGACAACCTAGTTTTAAGTGTCATTTAATTTTCATTTTGAAATATAATTACAAAGTGTTCACTGTAAGATATCACTCGTCTGCAAATGTGTCAAGATTAATTTGTGCTAGCTTATTCACAAGTGTCAATAGTTAATTACTGTGTCATCTCTGGATGGCTAAATGACATTCTAACTTCTGATTTTTTACAGTCTTCCTTTATGTTATTTTCCATTAGGGGCTGAGTCCATATTCCTACATGTGGGCAAATATTCAAGCACATAAAATACCAGACGTCACAACTCATTAAAATCAACAGAGCATATATTGCTCTATATACCCCTATAAAATACATTTAACTGAAAAGATAATTCCAGTAATAATGTCAGATTCCTAAAAACTGCACATTAATTTGGGTCTGTCTGATCTAATGCCTACAGGACTGCTCCATGGAATCATTGTTGTTAAGATTACTGCACTCTAATGAGACGTATAGAGCATTTGGGAGAGTGACTACCTTTAAAATTATATAGTTTAAACTTTATTATTCATCCTGTTTCCTTTTGACTAGTTTACAGACAGTTTTTAAAACCGGAAGGGCCTAAGCTGAGCTCCATGGTTCAAGTGCATAGGTCCATAAGAAAGTAAATCTTCACAATCTTGGAAAAAAGTATGGGAACTTGGCTTGAAAAACTCACCTGTGCTAATAAAGGCAAGTGTATCAGATGCCTACAGGGAGAACTGTCCCTAAGTGATTGAACCCCTGCCATTGTTAATCTAGTACACTGGCCCCCTTATTCTAGAATAAGGCATATTATAGCTACTTTCTCCAGGTGATAGACTCCTTTGACCACAAATGACACCCCCCAAACAACCCCAGCAAGTTCTGATCTGAGGGCATGAAGTGTGAGGGATATCACTGTGCCCTCATCCCCAAAGTCATGAAGCTGATCCACCTGACTCTCAGTTCTTTGCATGGGGCTCCAAGCCCAGGACCAGGCAGGTCAGCCCCTTATCTGGGTGTCTTACCTGCTCTTGCTGCTGGCGAGCTAGGTCCATCTGCTGCCGCTGCTTCTCAATCTGGGAGGCCGCTAGCTTTTTCTGTTCATCGTGTGCAGCCAGGAGCTGCTCCCGTAAACTGATCAGCTGGGTGATCATGGTGGAGAGCTGCCGTTCCTTCTCTGCCAGACTCTCAGGGGTACCTAAAGGGGAGAAAAGAGATTGGGCATGTCTAGAAACATTCTTACAACAAGAGGGCAAGATACACAAAGGCATTTTGAGCCTAAGACACCCAGCTGGAGTCTACAAATGGTGGCTCTCCCACATATCAATCTAGAGCTGGAAAGGATCCTAGGGGTCATCAAATTCAACTCTTCATTTTCCAGATGAAGAAACTAAGACCCAAGGAGGGCCTCTGACTCCAGAGCCAGGCCTTTTTCTACTGTACCGTTTACTCACGGATAATCCCAGTGGGTGAATACAGGCCATCTTCATAAAGGCAGAGCAATAGAAAATCGTGAGAACCACTAGAGCTGAGGTTCTTAATCTTTTTTATGTCATGGACTTCTTGGGCAGTTTGAGGAAACCTGAGAATGCTACTTTTAAATGCATAAAATAAAATGCACAGGATTACAAAGGAAATTAATTCTATAGAAATACCATTATCAATTTAAAAGCAAGTTCACAGACCCCAGGTTAAGAACCCTCAAACTAGAGTAATTAATGACACATAGCAAAAAGGGAGTCTCATCTTCCAACCCCAAAATAAGAGCAGCAAATCAATTTCTCAAATACAGGACAGGAGAGACATGGTTAGACAACAGCTATTGTAAAAATGACCTGGGGATTCCAATGGACTGAAAGCTTAACATAAGACAGCATTGTGTATGGCTGGCAAGCCAGCCGATGTGATTTGAGGCTGTATCAAGAGACACAGTATCCAGGAGGAGGGAGATGAGAGTCACTCTGGCTTCAATAAGGGTCAGACCCAATTTACTGTGTCCAGCTCTGGGTGCCACAATTTAAGAAGGTCATTGACAAACTGGAGCATGTCCAGAGGAGGACACTCAGGATGGGGGAGAAAGGAAGAAAAGAAGGAAAGAAGAAAGGAAGGAAGAAAGGAAGGAAGGAAGGAAGGAAAGAAGGAAGGAAGGAAGGAAGGAAGGAAGGAAGGAAGGAAGGAAGGAAGGAAGGAAGGTAGGAAGGAAGGGAGGAAGGAAGGAAGGAAGGAAGGGAGGGAGGGAGGGAGGGAGGGAAGGAGAGGGAAGAATGGAGGAAGAGAGGGAGGAAGGGAAGAAAGGAAAGAAGGAAGGAAGGAGGGGAGGGAAGGAATGAGGAAGGAAGGGAGGAACGAAGGAAGGAAGGAAAATTTTATTAAGCACCTGCCGTGTGCCAGGCACTGTGCTAAGCACTTTATGAATACAATTTCCTTTAATCCTCACAAAAACCCTGGGAAATAGTTGCTATTATGATGCCCATTTTACAGTTGAGGAAACTGAGGCAGATAGAGGTTAAGTGACTTGCCCAGGGTCACACAGCTAGGAAGTATCTGTGATCACATTTGAATTCAGGCCTTCCTGACTGCAAGCCCAGCACTCCATTCACCTAGCTATTTCTATAACTACAAACTCTTCTGCATAAGGACCAGTTAAAGGAGCAAGAGGGAACAAAAGAATGTTTAACCTGGTACAGAGAAGGCTCTAGGGGATCATGGTAGCTGCCTTCAAGCATCTAAAGTACCACCTAAAGTCATGTAAAACAGGAATTAGATCTGTTTTTCTTGGCATCTGAAGGCAGAAAGAGAACCAATGGAGGGAAGTTGGGGGAGCAACTTTCTCTACAATTGACACAAAAACTTGCTATCTGCAAGCTCAGTGATGCTTCTCTACAACAGTCAAGATCTTCAAGCACAGAATGGATGGCCACCTGAAGGAAATATTTTGGAAAGGGTTATAGTTAGGCTGGAAGACTGCTGATCTCTCTCGCAGCTCTGAGAATCTCTGGAGCCAGAATGGGACAGTAGAAAGAGCCCTGATCAGAAAACCTGGGTTGGGACCCAATCTCTGTTACTACTATTTGTGCTACCTCTGGCCAGTCATTTATCTCTCTGAGTCTCAGTTTCTTTCTCCATAAAATGAGTAGAGAGATTAGATTCCATCCCTAGGATCCTCAAGGTTTTCTTCAGGTCCTACAGTTCAGATTGTGTGGAAAACAGATATTGCAAAACCAACAAAAGAAAACAAACCCCCAAAATGGCCAAGACCAGAAGTCCTCGATGTTTGGTACAAATTTAGGGTTTTTTTTGAGGGTCTTTATATACTCTGAGCTTCACCCTGAAGAGTGTCCCCTGTAGCCATGTGGCACTGAGATCAGGAATCCTATCATTAAGGATAAAGAACCAAGGTGCACTCCCTTGTCCATTGTATGAGTCTAAGGAAGGACTCAAAGCCACCACTAATGAGAACAAATTCAACCCAAGATCACAGTTTTGAGGGGAGGTGCAGTGGTTTGGGGCGAGAGAGTGAAGACAGGGACAAGCAGAAGTTCCCAAGTTCATTCTTCTGGAAGTACAATGTTGCTTTGGGGCTCCCCCACCCCTTTTTTCACTTGTCATCCTTCAAAGGAAGCAAACATCCTCAGGGTTGAAAAGGTTATGCATAAGGATATGGTGTTTAATAAGGATGAAGCCTCTGAACACTCACGGCATGCACTAATGGTGCTGAACAGTCTTTTTATGGGTAAATTGCACAGCTCTCCTAAGTAAAGGGTACAGAATCCTTTTGTGAATCTAAATTAGAGCATTTCACTGTGGCACAAGATAAGAATTTCAACCCACTGTACTCGAGCCACACAGGTTTCATTATGAAGGAATGATCTATGATTTGAAAGCTTTTCAGAAAGAAGCCACCAGCTGTCAGCAACGACAAAGATAGTCTTTTTTTTTGGTGGGAGGGGGTGACTAGCCTCCCGGTGGCTGTTCTTTCCCCCTTCATTCCTTCAGAGGCAACACCAGAAGACAAGAAGGGGGCCTGGTGATGCAGAAATCAGGAAGAAGCCCTTTTTTGTTGTCGATGGTACTGTTCCTTTATGGGATCCTAGCCAAACTAAAAACAAGAATGGCCCACTAAAAGGTGCTCTATTGTAGCAGAGAAGCTGCCACACACTTCAGACAAACTGTCTTGACAACCTATGGCCAAAATGCAAACTTTGTAGCCTACAAAGAGTGACTCAGGTACAATGGTGGAAAATCATACCTATATGTGGAATTTTTATTTTACACAGTATTAAAATAAGTTTATAAAGTGGACA